>NW_027482036.1:0-38755 GCF_051107435.1 Chaetodon auriga | reverse complement strand
TTGGACACAAGCACATTCAACGGACCCATATTCACTCTACACAACCAATTGGACACAAAAGTTTATTTCAAATGACAATTATCACGGTTCCACAGAATATACACACAGACAGAGGATTTTAAACAAGCCACCAAAGTGCTGTTCTCGGCTTTATCCAGCAGAGGGCACTCCAGGGCCATATTTGGAATCATTTCGAACGACAAGGATTGCTAGACGACTTGCGCGAATAAGAGGGGTTTAAAAGCGCCAGACAGGGGAATATTTCTTTCAAAAATGTGTGTATATGGTGATTTGTAAATAATGTGGCAAAAGATATGTGGGAGAAACAAGCCTGACAATACATGTACAGATTGCATGTCATAAATACAATATTGTAGAACAAAAGAATACTGACCGGCATGTTTTCCAGCATTTGTCTCCCCTGACTGGGATCCAGTACATGCCCTGACCCTGGAGTGTAAACCAAAATGGTCCACGGCCCTGGGGAGGGGAATTGTCATTCCAAGACAGTTTGACACATAACAACAGCTGAGTTTTAAATAGTGACATTCATCTGATTTCACTGTCAATCTCAAACTGTACGAGCGAGACAAGCACAAAATGAGACGTGTTGCATTTTTCACAGTAACCAAGTCAAAATACATCACGTTGTCCTTCAAAAACATGCACAATTGATGTTTCTAAAGTGGGATTGTCATTCTAAGACAGTTTGACACAGAAAAAGAAATGAATCTTAAATATTGACTTTCCTTTGATTTTCCTGGCAAAATGACGCTATATGAGCGAGACAAGCACAAAATGAGACAAGATGAACACTTGTTACATTTTTCACAGTAACTACATACGGTGGTCAAAATAAACAATGTTGTCTTTCACAAACATTCACAATTGACCAGAGCTGACCAGCAGTCCCGCCGTGGTTATCCAACAGTCCCCGAAGACTTTTGTAGCAGCGCCGCGCGGCCAGATGCGCACCGGCTGGTATGACGGAGGACGCCGCGTGTGACCGCCGGCTCATCATCTAACCAGCGCCCGTACATCATCCGCAATAAAGGCTGGAATAACTACCGACCGTGGCGGTATCAGCAGCCCATCCGTAAGTCAAACAACAATCCAAACACACCAGCTCAGAACAGAGTCCAATGCCAGGATCCGGACTTTACACACAAGGTCCGCTCTTTTCTATTCACAATTGATGTGGACAGCCTTTATACTAAGATTGATACACAAGACGACATCCAAGCAATTAAAAACTTGATTTATTTATTTATATTTGAGGAGGAGGAATTTGTAATGTTTTTGTACATCTTAACAAGCATAATCGCTGTATAAAATGTAAATCCATAAGTCATCACAATTTGGTTAATTTCTTGGACACAAGAACATTCAACGGACCCATATTCACTCTACACAACCAATTGGACACAAAAGTTTATTTCAAATGACAATTATCACGGTTCCACAGAATATACACACAGACAGAGGATTTTAAACAAGCCACCAAAGTGCTGTTCTCGGCTTTATCCAGCAGAGGGCACTCCAGGGCCATTTTTGGAATTATTTCGAACGACAAGGATTGCTAGACGACTTGCGCGAATAAGAGGGGTTTAAAAGCGCCAGACAGGGGAATATTTCTTTCAAAAATGTGTGTATATGGTGATTTGTAAATAATGTGGCAAAAGATATGTGGGAGAAACAAGCCTGACAATACATGTACAGATTGCATGTCATAAATACAATATTGTAGAACAAAAGAATACTGACCGGCATGTTTTCCAGCATTTGTCTCCCCTGACTGGGATCCAGTACATGCCCTGACCCTGGAGTGTAAACCAAAATGGTCCACGGCCCTGGGGAGGGGAATTGTCATTCCAAGACAGTTTGACACATAACAACAGCTGAGTTTTAAATAGTGACATTCATCTGATTTCACTGTCAATCTCAAACTGTACGAGCGAGACAAGCACAAAATGAGACGTGTTGCATTTTTCACAATAACCAAGTCAAAATAAATCACGTTGTCCTTCAAAAACATGCACAATTGATGTTTCTAAAGTGGGATTGTCATTCTAAGACAGTTTGACACAGAAAAAGAAATGAATCTTAAATATTGACTTTCCTTTGATTTTCCTGGCAAAATGACGCTATATGAGCGAGACAAGCACAAAATGAGACAAGATGAACACTTGTTACATTTTTCACAGTAACTACATACGGTGGTCAAAATAAACAATGTTGTCTTTCACAAACATTCACAATTGACCAGAGCTGACCAGCAGTCCCGCCGTGGTTATCCAACAGTCCCCGAAGACTTTTGTAGCAGCGCCGCGCGGCCACATGCGCACCGGCTGGTATGACGGAGGACGCCCGCGTGTGACCGCCGGCTCATCATCTAACCAGCGCCCGTACATCATCCGCAATAAAGGCTGGAATAACTACCGACCGTGGCGGTATCAGCAGCCCATCCGTAAGTCAAACAACAATCCAAACACACCAGCTCAGAACAGAGTCCAATGCCAGGATCCGGACTTTACACACAAGGTCCGCTCTTTTCTATTCACAATTGATGTGGACAGCCTTTATACTAAGATTGATACACAAGACGACATCCAAGCAATTAAAAACTTGATTTATTTATTTATATTTGAGGAGGAGGAATTTGTAATGTTTTTGTACATCTTAACAAGCATAATCGCTGTATAAAATGTAAATCCATAAGTCATCACAATTTGGTTAATTTCTTGGACACAAGCACATTCAACGGACCCATATTCACTCTACACAACCAATTGGACACAAAAGTTTATTTCAAATGACAATTATCACGGTTCCACAGAATATACACACAGACAGAGGATTTTAAACAAGCCACCAAAGTGCTGTTCTCGGCTTTATCCAGCAGAGGGCACTCCAGGGCCATTTTTGGAATTATTTCGAACGACAAGGATTGCTAGACGACTTGCGCGAATAAGAGGGGTTTAAAAGCGCCAGACAGGGGAATATTTCTTTCAAAAATGTGTGTATATGGTGATTTGTAAATAATGTGGCAAAAGATATGTGGGAGAAACAAGCCTGACAATACATGTACAGATTGCATGTCATAAATACAATATTGTAGAACAAAAGAATACTGACCGGCATGTTTTCCAGCATTTGTCTCCCCTGACTGGGATCCAGTACATGCCCTGACCCTGGAGTGTAAACCAAAATGGTCCACGGCCCTGGGGAGGGGAATTGTCATTCCAAGACAGTTTGACACATAACAACAGCTGAGTTTTAAATAGTGACATTCATCTGATTTCACTGTCAATCTCAAACTGTACGAGCGAGACAAGCACAAAATGAGACGTGTTGCATTTTTCACAATAACCAAGTCAAAATAAATCACGTTGTCCTTCAAAAACATGCACAATTGATGTTTCTAAAGTGGGATTGTCATTCTAAGACAGTTTGACACAGAAAAAGAAATGAATCTTAAATATTGACTTTCCTTTGATTTTCCTGGCAAAATGACGCTATATGAGCGAGACAAGCACAAAATGAGACAAGATGAACACTTGTTACATTTTTCACAGTAACTACATACGGTGGTCAAAATAAACAATGTTGTCTTTCACAAACATTCACAATTGACCAGAGCTGACCAGCAGTCCCGCCGTGGTTATCCAACAGTCCCCGAAGACTTTTGTAGCAGCGCCGCGCGGCCACATGCGCACCGGCTGGTATGACGGAGGACGCCCGCGTGTGACCGCCGGCTCATCATCTAACCAGCGCCCGTACATCATCCGCAATAAAGGCTGGAATAACTACCGACCGTGGCGGTATCAGCAGCCCATCCGTAAGTCAAACAACAATCCAAACACACCAGCTCAGAACAGAGTCCAATGCCAGGATCCGGACTTTACACACAAGGTCCGCTCTTTTCTATTCACAATTGATGTGGACAGCCTTTATACTAAGATTGATACACAAGACGACATCCAAGCAATTAAAAACTTGATTTATTTATTTATTTATTTATATTTGAGGAGGAGGAATTTGTAATGTTTTTGTACATCTTAACAAGCATAATCGCTGTATAAAATGTAAATCCATAAGTCATCACAATTTGGTTAATTTCTTGGACACAACCACATTCAACGGACCCATATTCACTCTACACAACCAATTGGACAAAAAAGTTTATTTCAAATGACAATTATCCCGGTTCCACAGAATATACACACAGACAGAGGATTTTAAACAAGCCACCAAAGTGCTGTTCTCGGCTTTATCCAGCAGAGGGCGCTCCAGGGCCATATTTGGAATCATTTCGAACGACAAGGATTGCTAGACGACTTGCGCGAATAAGAGGGGTTTAAAAGCGCCAGACAGGGGAATATTTCTTTCAAAAATGTGTGTATATGGTGATTTGTAAACAATGTGGCAAAAGATATGTGGGAGAAACAAGCCTGACAATACATGTAAAGATTGCATGTCATAAATACAATATTGTAGAACAAAAGAATACTGACCGGCATGTTTTCCAGCATTTGTCTCCCCTGACTGGGATCCAGTACATGCCCTGACCCTGGAGTGTAAACCAAAATGGTCCACGGCCCTGGGGAGGGGAATTGTCATTCGAAGACAGTTTGACACATAGCAACAGCTGAGTTTTAAATAGTGACATTCATCTGATTTCACTGTCAATCTCAAACTGTACGAGCGAGACAAGCACAAAATGAGACGTGTTGCATTTTTCACAGTAACTCAACACCAAGTCAAAATAAATCATGTTGTCCTTCAAAAACATGCACAATTGATGTTTCTAAAGTGGGATTGTCATTCTAAGACAGTTTGACACAGAAAAAGAAATGATCTTAAATATTGACTTTCCTTTGATTTTCCTGGCAAAATGACGCTATATGAGCGAGACAAGCACAAAATGAGACAAGATGAACACTTGTTACATTTTTCACAGTAACTACATACGGTGGTCAAAATAAACAATGTTGTCTTTCACAAACATTCACAATTGACCAGAGCTGACCAGCAGTCCCGCCGTGGTTATCCAACAGTCCCCGAAGACTTTTGTAGCAGCGCCGCGCGGCCAGATGCGCACCGGCTGGTATGACGGAGGACGCCCGCGTGTGACCGCCGGCTCATCATCTAACCAGCGCCCGTACATCATCCGCAATAAAGGCTGGAATAACTACCGACCGTGGCGGTATCAGCAGCCCATCCGTAAGTCAAACAACAATCCAAACACACCAGCTCAGAACAGAGTCCAATGCCAGGATCCGGACTTTACACACAAGGTCCGCTCTTTTCTATTCACAATTGATGTGGACAGCCTTTATACTAAGATTGATACACAAGACGACATCCAAGCAATTAAAAACTTGATTTATTTATTTATATTTGAGGAGGAGGAATTTGTAATGTTTTTGTACATCTTAACAAGCATAATCGCTGTATAAAATGTAAATCCATAAGTCATCACAATTTGGTTAATTTCTTGGACACAACCACATTCAACGGACCCATATTCACTCTACACAACCAATTGGACACAAAAGTTTATTTCAAATGACAATTATCACGGTTCCACAGAATATACACACAGACAGAGTATTCTAAACAAGCCACCAAAGTGCTGTTCTCGGCTTTATCCAGCAGAGGGCACTCCAGGGCCATATTTGGAATTATTTCGAACGACAAGGATTGCTAGACGACTTGCGCGAATAAGAGGGGTTTGAAAGTGCCAGACAGGGGAATATTTCTTTCAAAAATGTGTGTATATGGTGATTTGTAAATAATGTGGCAAAAGATATGTGGGAGAAACAAGCCTGACAATACATGTACAGATTGCATGTCATAAATACAATATTGTAGAACAAAAGAATACTGACCGGCATGTTTTCCAGCATTTGTCTCCCCTGACTGGGATCCAGTACATGCCCTGACCCTGGAGTGTAAACCAAAATGGTCCACGGCCCTGGGGAGGGGAATTGTCATTCCAAGACAGTTTGACACATAACAACAGCTGAGTTTTAAATAGTGACATTCATCTGATTTCACTGTCAATCTCAAACTGTACGAGCGAGACAAGCACAAAATGAGACGTGTTGCATTTTTCACAGTAACTCAACACCAAGTCAAAATAAATCATGTTGTCCTTCAAAAACATGCACAATTGATGTTTCTAAAGTGGGATTGTCATTCTAAGACAGTTTGACACAGAAAAAGAAATGAATCTTAAATATTGACTTTCCTTTGATTTTCCTGGCAAAATGACGCTATATGAGCGAGACAAGCACAAAATGAGACAAGATGAACACTTGTTACATTTTTCACAGTAACTACATACGGTGGTCAAAATAAACAATGTTGTCTTTCACAAACATTCACAATTGACCAGAGCTGACCAGCAGTCCCGCCGTGGTTATCCAACAGTCCCCGAAGACTTTTGTAGCAGCGCCGCGCGGCCAGATGCGCACCGGCTGGTATGACGGAGGACGCCCGCGTGTGACCGCCGGCTCATCATCTAACCAGCGCCCGTACATCATCCGCAATAAAGGCTGGAATAACTACCGACCGTGGCGGTATCAGCAGCCCATCCGTAAGTCAAACAACAATCCAAACACACCAGCTCAGAACAGAGTCCAATGCCAGGATCCGGACTTTACACACAAGGTCCGCTCTTTTCTATTCACAATTGATGTGGACAGCCTTTATACTAAGATTGATACACAAGACGACATCCAAGCAATTAAAAACTTGATTTATTTATTTATATTTGAGGAGGAGGAATTTGTAATGTTTTTGTACATCTTAACAAGCATAATCGCTGTATAAAATGTAAATCCATAAGTCATCACAATTTGGTTAATTTCTTGGACACAACCACATTCAACGGACCCATATTCACTCTACACAACCAATTGGACACAAAAGTTTATTTCAAATGACAATTATCACGGTTCCACAGAATATACACACAGACAGAGGATTTTAAACAAGCCACCAAAGTGCTGTTCTCGGCTTTATCCAGCAGAGGGCACTCCAGGGCCATATTTGGAATCATTTCGAACGACAAGGATTGCTAGACGACTTGCGCGAATAAGAGGGGTTTAAAAGCGCCAGACAGGGGAATATTTCTTTCAAAAATGTGTGTATATGGTGATTTGTAAATAATGTGGCAAAAGATATGTGGGAGAAACAAGCCTGACAATACATGTACAGATTGCATGTCATAAATACAATATTGTAGAACAAAAGAATACTGACCGTCATGTTTTCCAGCATTTGTCTCCCCTGACTGGGATCCAGTACATGCCCTGACCCTGGAGTGTAAACCAAAATGGTCCACGGCCCTGGGGAGGGGAATTGTCATTCGAAGACAGTTTGACACATAACAACAGCTGAGTTTCAAATAGTGACATTCATCTGATTTCACTGTCAATCTCAAACTGTACGAGCGAGACAAGCACAAAATGAGACGTGTTGCATTTTTCACAGTAACTCAACACCAAGTCAAAATAAATCATGTTGTCCTTCAAAAACATGCACAATTGATGTTTCTAAAGTGGGATTGTCATTCTAAGACAGTTTGACACAGAAAAAGAAATGAATCTTAAATATTGACTTTCCTTTGATTTTCCTGGCAAAATGACGCTATATGAGTGAGACAAGCACAAAATGAGACAAGATGAACACTTGTTACATTTTTCACAGTAACTACATACGGTGGTCAAAATAAACAATGTTGTCTTTCACAAACATTCACAATTGACCAGAGCTGACCAGCAGTCCCGCCGTGGTTATCCAACAGTCCCCGAAGACTTTTGTAGCAGCGCCGCGCGGCCAGATGCGCACCGGCTGGTATGACGGAGGACGCCCGCGTGTGACCGCCGGCTCATCATCTAACCAGCGCCCGTACATCATCCGCAATAAAGGCTGGAATAACTACCGACCGTGGCGGTATCAGCAGCCCATCCGTAAGTCAAACAACAATCCAAACACACCAGCTCAGAACAGAGTCCAATGCCAGGATCCGGACTTTACACACAAGGTCCGCTCTTTTCTATTCACAATTGATGTGGACAGCCTTTATACTAAGATTGATACACAAGACGACATCCAAGCAATTAAAAACTTGATTTATTTATTTATATTTGAGGAGGAGGAATTTGTAATGTTTTTGTACATCTTAACAAGCATAATCGCTGTATAAAATGTAAATCCGTAGGTCATCACAATTTGGTTAATTTCTTGGACACAACCACATTCAACGGACCCATATTCACTCTACACAACCAATTGGACACAAAAGTTTATTTCAAATGACAATTATCACGGTTCCACAGAATATACACACAGACAGAGGATTTTAAACAAGCCACCAAAGTGCTGTTCTCGGCTTTATCCAGCAGAGGGCACTCCAGGGCCATATTTGGAATTATTTCGAACGACAAGGATTGCTAGACGACTTGCGCGAATAAGAGGGGTTTAAAAGCGCCAGACAGGGGAATATTTCTTTCAAAAATGTGTGTATATGGTGATTTGTAAATAATGTGGCAAAAGATATGTGGGAGAAACAAGCCTGACAATACATGTACAGATTGCATGTCATAAATACAATATTGTAGAACAAAAGAATACTGACCGGCATGTTTTCCAGCATTTGTCTCCCCTGACTGGGATCCAGTACATGCCCTGACCCTGGAGTGTAAACCAAAATGGTCCACGGCCCTGGGGAGGGGAATTGTCATTCCAAGACAGTTTGACACATAACAACAGCTGAGTTTTAAATAGTGACATTCATCTGATTTCACTGTCAATCTCAAACTGTACGAGCGAGACAAGCACAAAATGAGACGTGTTGCATTTTTCACAGTAACTCAACACCAAGTCAAAATAAATCATGTTGTCCTTCAAAAACATGCACAATTGATGTTTCTAAAGTGGGATTGTCATTCTAAGACAGTTTGACACAGAAAAAGAAATGAATCTTAAATATTGACTTTCCTTTGATTTTCCTGGCAAAATGACGCTATATGAGCGAGACAAGCACAAAATGAGACAAGATGAACACTTGTTACATTTTTCACAGTAACTACATACGGTGGTCAAAATAAACAATGTTGTCTTTCACAAACATTCACAATTGACCAGAGCTGACCAGCAGTCCCGCCGTGGTTATCCAACAGTCCCCGAAGACTTTTGTAGCAGCGCCGCGCGGCCAGATGCGCACCGGCTGGTATGACGGAGGACGCCCGCGTGTGACCGCCGGCTCATCATCTAACCAGCGCCCGTACATCATCCGCAATAAAGGCTGGAATAACTACCGACCGTGGCGGTATCAGCAGCCCATCCGTAAGTCAAACAACAATCCAAACACACCAGCTCAGAACAGAGTCCAATGCCAGGATCCGGACTTTACACACAAGGTCCGCTCTTTTCTATTCACAATTGATGTGGACAGCCTTTATACTAAGATTGATACACAAGACGACATCCAAGCAATTAAAAACTTGATTTATTTATTTATATTTGAGGAGGAGGAATTTGTAATGTTTTTGTACATCTTAACAAGCATAATCGCTGTATAAAATGTAAATCCATAAGTCATCACAATTTGGTTAATTTCTTGGACACAAGCACATTCAACGGACCCATATTCACTCTACACAACCAATTGGACACAAAAGTTTATTTCAAATGACAATTATCACGGTTCCACAGAATATACACACAGACAGAGGATTTTAAACAAGCCACCAAAGTGCTGTTCTCGGCTTTATCCAGCAGAGGGCACTCCAGGGCCATATTTGGAATCATTTCGAACGACAAGGATTGCTAGACGACTTGCGCGAATAAGAGGGGTTTAAAAGCGCCAGACAGGGGAATATTTCTTTCAAAAATGTGTGTATATGGTGATTTGTAAATAATGTGGCAAAAGATATGTGGGAGAAACAAGCCTGACAATACATGTACAGATTGCATGTCATAAATACAATATTGTAGAACAAAAGAATACTGACCGGCATGTTTTCCAGCATTTGTCTCCCCTGACTGGGATCCAGTACATGCCCTGACCCTGGAGTGTAAACCAAAATGGTCCACGGCCCTGGGGAGGGGAATTGTCATTCGAAGACAGTTTGACACATAACAACAGCTGAGTTTCAAATAGTGACATTCATCTGATTTCACTGTCAATCTCAAACTGTACGAGCGAGACAAGCACAAAATGAGACGTGTTGCATTTTTCACAGTAACTCAACACCAAGTCAAAATAAATCATGTTGTCCTTCAAAAACATGCACAATTGATGTTTCTAAAGTGGGATTGTCATTCTAAGACAGTTTGACACAGAAAAAGAAATGAATCTTAAATATTGACTTTCCTTTGATTTTCCTGGCAAAATGACGCTATATGAGTGAGACAAGCACAAAATGAGACAAGATGAACACTTGTTACATTTTTCACAGTAACTACATACGGTGGTCAAAATAAACAATGTTGTCTTTCACAAACATTCACAATTGACCAGAGCTGACCAGCAGTCCCGCCGTGGTTATCCAACAGTCCCCGAAGACTTTTGTAGCAGCGCCGCGCGGCCAGATGCGCACCGGCTGGTATGACGGAGGACGCCCGCGTGTGACCGCCGGCTCATCATCTAACCAGCGCCCGTACATCATCCGCAATAAAGGCTGGAATAACTACCGACCGTGGCGGTATCAGCAGCCCATCCGTAAGTCAAACAACAATCCAAACACACCAGCTCAGAACAGAGTCCAATGCCAGGATCCGGACTTTACACACAAGGTCCGCTCTTTTCTATTCACAATTGATGTGGACAGCCTTTATACTAAGATTGATACACAAGACGACATCCAAGCAATTAAAAACTTGATTTATTTATTTATATTTGAGGAGGAGGAATTTGTAATGTTTTTGTACATCTTAACAAGCATAATCGCTGTATAAAATGTAAATCCGTAGGTCATCACAATTTGGTTAATTTCTTGGACACAACCACATTCAACGGACCCATATTCACTCTACACAACCAATTGGACACAAAAGTTTATTTCAAATGACAATTATCACGGTTCCACAGAATATACACACAGACAGAGGATTTTAAACAAGCCACCAAAGTGCTGTTCTCGGCTTTATCCAGCAGAGGGCACTCCAGGGCCATATTTGGAATTATTTCGAACGACAAGGATTGCTAGACGACTTGCGCGAATAAGAGGGGTTTAAAAGCGCCAGACAGGGGAATATTTCTTTCAAAAATGTGTGTATATGGTGATTTGTAAATAATGTGGCAAAAGATATGTGGGAGAAACAAGCCTGACAATACATGTACAGATTGCATGTCATAAATACAATATTGTAGAACAAAAGAATACTGACCGGCATGTTTTCCAGCATTTGTCTCCCCTGACTGGGATCCAGTACATGCCCTGACCCTGGAGTGTAAACCAAAATGGTCCACGGCCCTGGGGAGGGGAATTGTCATTCCAAGACAGTTTGACACATAACAACAGCTGAGTTTTAAATAGTGACATTCATCTGATTTCACTGTCAATCTCAAACTGTACGAGCGAGACAAGCACAAAATGAGACGTGTTGCATTTTTCACAGTAACTCAACACCAAGTCAAAATAAATCATGTTGTCCTTCAAAAACATGCACAATTGATGTTTCTAAAGTGGGATTGTCATTCTAAGACAGTTTGACACAGAAAAAGAAATGAATCTTAAATATTGACTTTCCTTTGATTTTCCTGGCAAAATGACGCTATATGAGCGAGACAAGCACAAAATGAGACAAGATGAACACTTGTTACATTTTTCACAGTAACTACATACGGTGGTCAAAATGAACAATGTTGTCTTTCACAAACATTCACAATTGACCAGAGCTGACCAGCAGTCCCGCCGTGGTTATCCAACAGTCCCCGAAGACTTTTGTAGCAGCGCCGCGCGGCCAGATGCGCACCGGCTGGTATGACGGAGGACGCCCGCGTGTGACCGCCGGCTCATCATCTAACCAGCGCCCGTACATCATCCGCAATAAAGGCTGGAATAACTACCGACCGTGGCGGTATCAGCAGCCCATCCGTAAGTCAAACAACAATCCAAACACACCAGCTCAGAACAGAGTCCAATGCCAGGATCCGGACTTTACACACAAGGTCCGCTCTTTTCTATTCACAATTGATGTGGACAGCCTTTATACTAAGATTGATACACAAGACGACATCCAAGCAATTAAAAACTTGATTTATTTATTTATATTTGAGGAGGAGGAATTTGTAATGTTTTTGTACATCTTAACAAGCATAATCGCTGTATAAAATGTAAATCCGTAGGTCATCACAATTTGGTTAATTTCTTGGACACAACCACATTCAACGGACCCATATTCACTCTACACAACCAATTGGACACAAAAGTTTATTTCAAATGACAATTATCACGGTTCCACAGAATATACACACAGACAGAGGATTTTAAACAAGCCACCAAAGTGCTGTTCTCGGCTTTATCCAGCAGAGGGCACTCCAGGGCCATATTTGGAATTATTTCGAACGACAAGGATTGCTAGACGACTTGCGCGAATAAGAGGGGTTTAAAAGCGCCAGACAGGGGAATATTTCTTTCAAAAATGTGTGTATATGGTGATTTGTAAATAATGTGGCAAAAGATATGTGGGAGAAACAAGCCTGACAATACATGTACAGATTGCATGTCATAAATACAATATTGTAGAACAAAAGAATACTGACCGGCATGTTTTCCAGCATTTGTCTCCCCTGACTGGGATCCAGTACATGCCCTGACCCTGGAGTGTAAACCAAAATGGTCCACGGCCCTGGGGAGGGGAATTGTCATTCCAAGACAGTTTGACACATAACAACAGCTGAGTTTTAAATAGTGACATTCATCTGATTTCACTGTCAATCTCAAACTGTACGAGCGAGACAAGCACAAAATGAGACGTGTTGCATTTTTCACAGTAACTCAACACCAAGTCAAAATAAATCATGTTGTCCTTCAAAAACATGCACAATTGATGTTTCTAAAGTGGGATTGTCATTCTAAGACAGTTTGACACAGAAAAAGAAATGAATCTTAAATATTGACTTTCCTTTGATTTTCCTGGCAAAATGACGCTATATGAGCGAGACAAGCACAAAATGAGACAAGATGAACACTTGTTACATTTTTCACAGTAACTACATACGGTGGTCAAAATAAACAATGTTGTCTTTCACAAACATTCACAATTGACCAGAGCTGACCAGCAGTCCCGCCGTGGTTATCCAACAGTCCCCGAAGACTTTTGTAGCAGCGCCGCGCGGCCAGATGCGCACCGGCTGGTATGACGGAGGACGCCCGCGTGTGACCGCCGGCTCATCATCTAACCAGCGCCCGTACATCATCCGCAATAAAGGCTGGAATAACTACCGACCGTGGCGGTATCAGCAGCCCATCCGTAAGTCAAACAACAATCCAAACACACCAGCTCAGAACAGAGTCCAATGCCAGGATCCGGACTTTACACACAAGGTCCGCTCTTTTCTATTCACAATTGATGTGGACAGCCTTTATACTAAGATTGATACACAAGACGACATCCAAGCAATTAAAAACTTGATTTATTTATTTATATTTGAGGAGGAGGAATTTGTAATGTTTTTGTACATCTTAACAAGCATAATCGCTGTATAAAATGTAAATCCATAAGTCATCACAATTTGGTTAATTTCTTGGACACAACCACATTCAACGGACCCATATTCACTCTACACAACCAATTGGACACAAAAGTTTATTTCAAATGACAATTATCACGGTTCCACAGAATATACACACAGACAGAGGATTTTAAACAAGCCACCAAAGTGCTGTTCTCGGCTTTATCCAGCAGAGGGCACTCCAGGGCCATATTTGGAATCATTTCGAACGACAAGGATTGCTAGACGACTTGCGCGAATAAGAGGGGTTTAAAAGCGCCAGACAGGGGAATATTTCTTTCAAAAATGTGTGTATATGGTGATTTGTAAATAATGTGGCAAAAGATATGTGGGAGAAACAAGCCTGACAATACATGTACAGATTGCATGTCATAAATACAATATTGTAGAACAAAAGAATACTGACCGGCATGTTTTCCAGCATTTGTCTCCCCTGACTGGGATCCAGTACATGCCCTGACCCTGGAGTGTAAACCAAAATGGTCCACGGCCCTGGGGAGGGGAATTGTCATTCGAAGACAGTTTGACACATAACAACAGCTGAGTTTCAAATAGTGACATTCATCTGATTTCACTGTCAATCTCAAACTGTACGAGCGAGACAAGCACAAAATGAGACGTGTTGCATTTTTCACAGTAACTCAACACCAAGTCAAAATAAATCATGTTGTCCTTCAAAAACATGCACAATTGATGTTTCTAAAGTGGGATTGTCATTCTAAGACAGTTTGACACAGAAAAAGAAATGAATCTTAAATATTGACTTTCCTTTGATTTTCCTGGCAAAATGACGCTATATGAGTGAGACAAGCACAAAATGAGACAAGATGAACACTTGTTACATTTTTCACAGTAACTACATACGGTGGTCAAAATAAACAATGTTGTCTTTCACAAACATTCACAATTGACCAGAACTGACCAGCAGTCCCGCCGTGGTTATCCAACAGTCCCCGAAGACTTTTGTAGCAGCGCCGCGCGGCCAGATGCGCACCGGCTGGTATGACGGAGGACGCCCGCGTGTGACCGCCGGCTCATCATCTAACCAGCGCCCGTACATCATCCGCAATAAAGGCTGGAATAACTACCGACCGTGGCGGTATCAGCAGCCCATCCGTAAGTCAAACAACAATCCAAACACACCAGCTCAGAACAGAGTCCAATGCCAGGATCCGGACTTTACACACAAGGTCCGCTCTTTTCTATTCACAATTGATGTGGACAGCCTTTATACTAAGATTGATACACAAGACGACATCCAAGCAATTAAAAACTTGATTCATTTATTTATTTATTTATATTTGAGGAGGAGGAATTTGTAATGTTTTTGTACATCTTAACAAGCATAATCGCTGTATAAAATGTAAATCCATAAGTCATCACAATTTGGTTAATTTCTTGGACACAAGCACATTCAACGGACCCATATTCACTCTACACAACCAATTGGACACAAAAGTTTATTTCAAATGACAATTATCACGGTTCCACAGAATGTACACACAGACAGAGGATTTTAAACAAGCCACCAAAGTGCTGTTCTCGGCTTTATCCAGCAGAGGGCACTCCAGGGCCATATTTGGAATTATTTCGAATGACAAGGATTGCTAGACGACTTGCGCGAATAAGAGGGGTTTAAAAGCGCCAGACAGGGGAATATTTCTTTCAAAAATGTGTGTATATGGTGATTTGTAAATAATGTGGCAAAAGATATGTGGGAGAAACAAGCCTGACAATACATGTACAGATTGCATGTCATAAATACAATATTGTAGAACAAAAGAATACTGACCGGCATGTTTTCCAGCATTTGTCTCCCCTGACTGGGATCCAGTACATGCCCTGACCCTGGAGTGTAAACCAAAATGGTCCACGGCCCTGGGGAGGGGAATTGTCATTCCAAGACAGTTTGACACATAACAACAGCTGAGTTTCAAATAGTGACATTCATCTGATTTCACTGTCAATCTCAAACTGTACGAGCGAGACAAGCACAAAATGAGACGTGTTGCATTTTTCACAGTAACTCAACACCAAGTCAAAATAAATCATGTTGTCCTTCAAAAACATGCACAATTGATGTTTCTAAAGTGGGATTGTCATTCTAAGACAGTTTGACACAGAAAAAGAAATGAATCTTAAATATTGACTTTCCTTTGATTTTCCTGGCAAAATGACGCTATATGAGTGAGACAAGCACAAAATGAGACAAGATGAACACTTGTTACATTTTTCACAGTAACTACATACGGTGGTCAAAATAAACAATGTTGTCTTTCACAAACATTCACAATTGACCAGAACTGACCAGCAGTCCCGCCGTGGTTATCCAACAGTCCCCGAAGACTTTTGTAGCAGCGCCGCGCGGCCAGATGCGCACCGGCTGGTATGACGGAGGACGCCCGCGTGTGACCGCCGGCTCATCATCTAACCAGCGCCCGTACATCATCCGCAATAAAGGCTGGAATAACTACCGACCGTGGCGGTATCAGCAGCCCATCCGTAAGTCAAACAACAATCCAAACACACCAGCTCAGAACAGAGTCCAATGCCAGGATCCGGACTTTACACACAAGGTCCGCTCTTTTCTATTCACAATTGATGTGGACAGCCTTTATACTAAGATTGATACACAAGACGACATCCAAGCAATTAAAAACTTGATTCATTTATTTATTTATTTATATTTGAGGAGGAGGAATTTGTAATGTTTTTGTACATCTTAACAAGCATAATCGCTGTATAAAATGTAAATCCATAAGTCATCACAATTTGGTTAATTTCTTGGACACAAGCACATTCAACGGACCCATATTCACTCTACACAACCAATTGGACACAAAAGTTTATTTCAAATGACAATTATCACGGTTCCACAGAATGTACACACAGACAGAGGATTTTAAACAAGCCACCAAAGTGCTGTTCTCGGCTTTATCCAGCAGAGGGCACTCCAGGGCCATATTTGGAATTATTTCGAATGACAAGGATTGCTAGACGACTTGCGCGAATAAGAGGGGTTTAAAAGCGCCAGACAGGGGAATATTTCTTTCAAAAATGTGTGTATATGGTGATTTGTAAATAATGTGGCAAAAGATATGTGGGAGAAACAAGCCTGACAATACATGTACAGATTGCATGTCATAAATACAATATTGTAGAACAAAAGAATACTGACCGGCATGTTTTCCAGCATTTGTCTCCCCTGACTGGGATCCAGTACATGCCCTGACCCTGGAGTGTAAACCAAAATGGTCCACGGCCCAGAGAAGAAGAGCTGAGAGAGATTGGGTTAATTAATCAGGAACAGCATATCCACACGGCCTTAATGAAAGTGTCGAGGAGGAGAGCAGAGGGTGGGGAGGGGAAATGTCATTCCAAGACAGTTTGACACATAACAACAGCTGAGTTTTAAATAGTGACATTCATCTGATTTCACTGTCAATCTCAAATTGTACGAGCGAGACAAGCACAAAATGAGACGTGTTGCATTTTTCACAGTAACCAAGTCAAAATAAATCACGTTGTCCTTCAAAAACATGCACAATTGATGTTTCTAAAGTGGGATTGTCATTCTAAGACAGTTTGACACAGAAAAAGAAATGAATCTTAAATATTGACTTTCCTTTGATTTTCCTGGCAAAATGACGCTATATGAGCGAGACAAGCACAAAATGAGACAAGATGAACACTTGTTACATGTTTCACTGTAACTACATACGGTGGTCAAAATAAACAATGTTGTCTTTCACAAACATTCACAATTGACCAGAGCTGACCAGCAGTCCGCCGTGGTTATCCAACAGTCCCCGAAGACTTTTGTAGCAGCGCCGCGCGGCCACATGCGCACCGGCTGGTATGACGGAGGACGCCCGCGTGTGACCGCCGGCTCATCATCTAACCAGCGCCCGTACATCATCCGCAATAAAGGCTGGAATAACTACCGACCGTGGCGGTATCAGCAGCCCATCCGTAAGTCAAACAACAATCCAAACACACCAGCTCAGAACAGAGTCCAATGCCAGGATCCGGACTTTACACACAAGGTCCGCTCTTTTCTATTCACAATTGATGTGGACAGCCTTTATACTAAGATTGATACACAAGACGACATCCAAGCAATTAAAAACTTGATTTATTTATTTATTTATTTATATTTGAGAAGGAGGAATTTGTAATGTTTTTGTACATCTTAACAAGCATAATCGCTGTATAAAATGTAAATCCATAAGTCATCACAATTTGGTTAATTTCTTGGACACAACCACATTCAACGGACCCATATTCACTCTACACAACCAATTGGACACAAAAGTTTATTTCAAATGACAATTATCACGGTTCCACAGAATATACACACAGACAGAGGATTTTAAACAAGCCACCAAAGTGCTGTTCTCGGCTTTATCCAGCAGAGGGCACTCCAGGGCCATATTTGGGATCATTTCGAACGACAAGGATTGCTAGACGACTTGCGCGAATAAGAGGGGTTTAAAAGCGCCAGACAGGGGAATATTTCTTTCAAAAATGTGTGTATATGGTGATTTGTAAATAATGTGGCAAAAGATATGTGGGAGAAACAAGCCTGACAATACATGGACAGACTGCATCTCATAAATACAATATTGTAGAACAAAAGAATACTGACCGGCATGTTTTCCAGCATTTGTCTCCCCTGACTGGGATCCAGTACATGCCCTGACCCTGGAGTGTAAACCAAAATGGTCCACGGCCCTGGGGAGGGGAATTGTCATTCGAAGACAGTTTGACACATAACAACAGCTGAGTTTTAAATAGTGACATTCATCTGATTTCACTGTCAATCTCAAACTGTACGAGCGAGACAAGCACAAAATGAGACGTGTTGCATTTTTCACAGTAACTCAACACCAAGTCAAAATAAATCATGTTGTCCTTCAAAAACATGCACAATTGATGTTTCTAAAGTGGGATTGTCATTCTAAGACAGTTTGACACAGAAAAAGAAATGGATCTTAAATATTGACTTTCCTTTGATTTTCCTGGCAAAATGACGCTATATGAGCGAGACAAGCACAAAATGAGACAAGATGAACACTTGTTACATTTTTCACAGTAACTACATACGGTGGTCAAAATAAACAATGTTGTCTTTCACAAACATTCACAATTGACCAGAGCTGACCAGCAGTCCCCCCGTGGTTATCCAACAGTCCCCGAAGACTTTTGTAGCAGCGCCGCGCGGCCAGATGCGCACCGGCTGGTATGACGGAGGACGCCCGCGTGTGACCGCCGGCTCATCATCTAACCAGCGCCCGTACATCATCCGCAATAAAGGCTGGAATAACTACCGACCGTGGCGGTATCAGCAGCCCATCCGTAAGTCAAACAACAATCCAAACACACCAGCTCAGAACAGAGTCCAATGCCAGGATCCGGACTTTACACACAAGGTCCGCTCTTTTCTATTCACAATTGATGTGGACAGCCTTTATACTAAGATTGATACACAAGACGACATCCAAGCAATTAAAAACTTGATTTATTTATTTATATTTGAGGAGGAGGAATTTGTAATGTTTTTGTACATCTTAACAAGCATAATCGCTGTATAAAATGTAAATCCGTAGGTCATCACAATTTGGTTAATTTCTTGGACACAACCACATTCAACGGACCCATATTCACTCTACACAACCAATTGGACACAAAAGTTTATTTCAAATGACAATTATCACGGTTCCACAGAATATACACACAGACAGAGGATTTTAAACAAGCCACCAAAGTGCTGTTCTCGGCTTTATCCAGCAGAGGGCACTCCAGGGCCATATTTGGAATCATTTCGAACGACAAGGATTGCTAGACGACTTGCGCGAATAAGAGGGGTTTAAAAGCGCCAGACAGGGGAATATTTCTTTCAAAAATGTGTGTATATGGTGATTTGTAAATAATGTGGCAAAAGATATGTGGGAGAAACAAGCCTGACAATACATGTAAAGATTGCATGTCATAAATACAATATTGTAGAACAAAAGAATACTGACCGGCATGTTTTCCAGCATTTGTCTCCCCTGACTGGGATCCAGTACATGCCCTGACCCTGGAGTGTAAACCAAAATGGTCCACGGCCCTGGGGAGGGGAATTGTCATTCCAAGACAGTTTGACACATAACAACAGCTGAGTTTTAAATAGTGACATTCATCTGATTTCACTGTCAATCTCAAACTGTACGAGCGAGACAAGCACAAAATGAGACGTGTTGCATTTTTCACAGTAACTCAACACCAAGTCAAAATAAATCATGTTGTCCTTCAAAAACATGCACAATTGATGTTTCTAAAGTGGGATTGTCATTCTAAGACAGTTTGACACAGAAAAAGAAATGAATCTTAAATATTGACTTTCCTTTGATTTTCCTGGCAAAATGACGCTATATGAGCGAGACAAGCACAAAATGAGACAAGATGAACACTTGTTACATTTTTCACAGTAACTACATACGGTGGTCAAAATAAACAATGTTGTCTTTCACAAACATTCTCAATTGACCAGAGCTGACCAGCAGTCCCGCCGTGGTTATCCAACAGTCCCCGAAGACTTTTGTAGCAGCGCCGCACGGCCAGATGCGCACCGGCTGGTATGACGGAGGACGCCCGCGTGTGACCGCCGGCTCATCATCTAACCAGCGCCCGTACATCATCTGCAATAAAGGCTGGAATAACTACCGACCGTGGCGGTATCAGCAGCCCATCCGTAAGTCAAACAACAATCCAAACACACCAGCTCAGAACAGAGTCCAATGCCAGGATCCGGACTTTACACACAAGGTCCGCTCTTTTCTATTCACAATTGATGTGGACAGCCTTTATACTAAGATTGATACACAAGACGACATCCAAGCAATTAAAAACTTGATTCATTTATTTATTTATTTATATTTGAGGAGGAGGAATTTGTAATGTTTTTGTACATCTTAACAAGCATAATCGCTGTATAAAATGTAAATCCATAAGTCATCACAATTTGGTTAATTTCTTGGACACAAGCACATTCAACGGACCCATATTCACTCTACACAACCAATTGGACACAAAAGTTTATTTCAAATGACAATTATCACGGTTCCACAGAATGTACACACAGACAGAGGATTTTAAACAAGCCACCAAAGTGCTGTTCTCGGCTTTATCCAGCAGAGGGCACTCCAGGGCCATATTTGGAATTATTTCGAATGACAAGGATTGCTAGACGACTTGCGCGAATAAGAGGGGTTTAAAAGCGCCAGACAGGGGAATATTTCTTTCAAAAATGTGTGTATATGGTGATTTGTAAATAATGTGGCAAAAGATATGTGGGAGAAACAAGCCTGACAATACATGTACAGATTGCATGTCATAAATACAATATTGTAGAACAAAAGAATACTGACCGGCATGTTTTCCAGCATTTGTCTCCCCTGACTGGGATCCAGTACATGCCCTGACCCTGGAGTGTAAACCAAAATGGTCCACGGCCCAGAGAAGAAGAGCTGAGAGAGATTGGGTTAATTAATCAGGAACAGCATATCCACACGGCCTTAATGAAAGTGTCGAGGAGGAGAGCAGAGGGTGGGGAGGGGAAATGTCATTCCAAGACAGTTTGACACATAACAACAGCTGAGTTTTAAATAGTGACATTCATCTGATTTCACTGTCAATCTCAAACTGTACGAGCGAGACAAGCACAAAATGAGACGTGTTGCATTTTTCACAGTAACCAAGTCAAAATAAATCACGTTGTCCTTCAAAAACATGCACAATTGATGTTTCTAAAGTGGGATTGTCATTCTAAGACAGTTTGACACAGAAAAAGAAATGAATCTTAAATATTGACTTTCCTTTGATTTTCCTGGCAAAATGACGCTATATGAGCGAGACAAGCACAAAATGAGACAAGATGAACACTTGTTACATGTTTCACTGTAACTACATACGGTGGTCAAAATAAACAATGTTGTCTTTCACAAACATTCACAATTGACCAGAGCTGACCAGCAGTCCGCCGTGGTTATCCAACAGTCCCCGAAGACTTTTGTAGCAGCGCCGCGCGGCCACATGCGCACCGGCTGGTATGACGGAGGACGCCCGCGTGTGACCGCCGGCTCATCATCTAACCAGCGCCCGTACATCATCCGCAATAAAGGCTGGAATAACTACCGACCGTGGCGGTATCAGCAGCCCATCCGTAAGTCAAACAACAATCCAAACACACCAGCTCAGAACAGAGTCCAATGCCAGGATCCGGACTTTACACACAAGGTCCGCTCTTTTCTATTCACAATTGATGTGGACAGCCTTTATACTAAGATTGATACACAAGACGACATCCAAGCAATTAAAAACTTGATTTATTTATTTATTTATTTATATTTGAGAAGGAGGAATTTGTAATGTTTTTGTACATCTTAACAAGCATAATCGCTGTATAAAATGTAAATCCATAAGTCATCACAATTTGGTTAATTTCTTGGACACAACCACATTCAACGGACCCATATTCACTCTACACAACCAATTGGACACAAAAGTTTATTTCAAATGACAATTATCACGGTTCCACAGAATATACACACAGACAGAGGATTTTAAACAAGCCACCAAAGTGCTGTTCTCGGCTTTATCCAGCAGAGGGCACTCCAGGGCCATATTTGGGATCATTTCGAACGACAAGGATTGCTAGACGACTTGCGCGAATAAGAGGGGTTTAAAAGCGCCAGACAGGGGAATATTTCTTTCAAAAATGTGTGTATATGGTGATTTGTAAATAATGTGGCAAAAGATATGTGGGAGAAACAAGCCTGACAATACATGGACAGACTGCATGTCATAAATACAATATTGTAGAACAAAAGAATACTGACCGGCATGTTTTCCAGCATTTGTCTCCCCTGACTGGGATCCAGTACATGCCCTGACCCTGGAGTGTAAACCAAAATGGTCCACGGCCCTGGGGAGGGGAATTGTCATTCGAAGACAGTTTGACACATAACAACAGCTGAGTTTTAAATAGTGACATTCATCTGATTTCACTGTCAATCTCAAACTGTACGAGCGAGACAAGCACAAAATGAGACGTGTTGCATTTTTCACAGTAACTCAACACCAAGTCAAAATAAATCATGTTGTCCTTCAAAAACATGCACAATTGATGTTTCTAAAGTGGGATTGTCATTCTAAGACAGTTTGACACAGAAAAAGAAATGGATCTTAAATATTGACTTTCCTTTGATTTTCCTGGCAAAATGACGCTATATGAGCGAGACAAGCACAAAATGAGACAAGATGAACACTTGTTACATTTTTCACAGTAACTACATACGGTGGTCAAAATAAACAATGTTGTCTTTCACAAACATTCACAATTGACCAGAGCTGACCAGCAGTCCCCCCGTGGTTATCCAACAGTCCCCGAAGACTTTTGTAGCAGCGCCGCGCGGCCAGATGCGCACCGGCTGGTATGACGGAGGACGCCCGCGTGTGACCGCCGGCTCATCATCTAACCAGCGCCCGTACATCATCCGCAATAAAGGCTGGAATAACTACCGACCGTGGCGGTATCAGCAGCCCATCCGTAAGTCAAACAACAATCCAAACACACCAGCTCAGAACAGAGTCCAATGCCAGGATCCGGACTTTACACACAAGGTCCGCTCTTTTCTATTCACAATTGATGTGGACAGCCTTTATACTAAGATTGATACACAAGACGACATCCAAGCAATTAAAAACTTGATTTATTTATTTATTTATTTATATTTGAGGAGGAGGAATTTGTAATGTTTTTGTACATCTTAACAAGCATAATCGCTGTATAAAATGTAAATCCATAAGTCATCACAATTTGGTTAATTTCTTGGACACAAGCACATTCAACGGACCCATATTCACTCTACACAACCAATTGGACACAAAAGTTTATTTCAAATGACAATTATCACGGTTCCACAGAATATACACACAGACAGAGGATTTTAAACAAGCCACCAAAGTGCTGTTCTCGGCTTTATCCAGCAGAGGGCACTCCAGGGCCATATTTGGAATTATTTCGAACGACAAGGATTGCTAGACGACTTGCGTGAATAAGAGGGGTTTAAAAGCGCCAGACAGGGGAATATTTCTTTCAAAAATGTGTGTATATGGTGATTTGTAAATAATGTGGCAAAAGATATGTGGGAGAAACAAGCCTGACAATACATGTACAGATTGCATGTCATAAATACAATATTGTAGAACAAAAGAATACTGACCGGCATGTTTTCCAGCATTTGTCTCCCCTGACTGGGATCCAGTACATGCCCTGACCCTGGAGTGTAAACCAAAATGGTCCACGGCCCTGGGGAGGGGAATTGTCATTCGAAGACAGTTTGACACATAACAACAGCTGAGTTTTAAATAGTGACATTCATCTGATTTCACTGTCAATCTCAAACTGTACGAGCGAGACAAGCACAAAATGAGACGTGTTGCATTTTTCACAGTAACTCAACACCAAGTCAAAATAAATCATGTTGTCCTTCAAAAACATGCACAATTGATGTTTCTAAAGTGGGATTGTCATTCTAAGACAGTTTGACACAGAAAAAGAAATGAATCTTAAATATTGACTTTCCTTTGATTTTCCTGGCAAAATGACGCTATATGAGCGAGACAAGCACAAAATGAGACAAGATGAACACTTGTTACATTTTTCACAGTAACTACATACGGTGGTCAAAATAAACAATGTTGTTTTTCACAAACATTCACAATTGACCAGAGCTGACCAGCAGTCCCGCCGTGGTTATCCAACAGTCCCCGAAGACTTTTGTAGCAGCGCCGCGCGGCCACATGCGCACCGGCTGGTATGACGGAGGACGCCCGCGTGTGACCGCCGGCTCATCATCTAACCAGCGCCCGTACATCATCCGCAATAAAGGCTGGAATAACTACCGACTGTGGCGGTATCAGCAGCCCATCCGTAAGTCAAACAACAATCCAAACACACCAGCTCAGAACAGAGTCCAATGCCAGGATCCGGACTTTACACACAAGGTCCGCTCTTTTCTATTCACAATTGATGTGGACAGCCTTTATACTAAGATTGATACACAAGACGACATCCAAGCAATTAAAAACTTGATTTATTTATTTATATTTGAGGAGGAGGAATTTGTAATGTTTTTGTACATCTTAACAAGCATAATCGCTGTATAAAATGTAAATCCATAAGTCATCACAATTTGGTTAATTTCTTGGACACAACCACATTCAACGGACCCATATTCACTCTACACAACCAATTGGACACAAAAGTTTATTTCAAATGACAATTATCACGGTTCCACAGAATATACACACAGACAGAGGATTTTAAACAAGCCACCAAAGTGCTGTTCTCGGCTTTATCCAGCAGAGGGCACTCCAGGGCCATATTTGGAATCATTTCGAACGACAAGGATTGCTAGACGACTTGCGCGAATAAGAGGGGTTTAAAAGCGCCAGACAGGGGAATATTTCTTTCAAAAATGTGTGTATATGGTGATTTGTAAATAATGTGGCAAAAGATATGTGGGAGAAACAAGCCTGACAATACATGTACAGATTGCATGTCATAAATACAATATTGTAGAACAAAAGAATACTGACCGGCATGTTTTCCAGCATTTGTCTCCCCTGACTGGGATCCAGTACATGCCCTGACCCTGGAGTGTAAACCAAAATGGTCCACGGCCCTGGGGAGGGGAATTGTCATTCCAAGACAGTTTGACACATAACAACAGCTGAGTTTTAAATAGTGACATTCATCTGATTTCACTGTCAATCTCAAACTGTACGAGCGAAACAAGCACAAAATGAGACGTGTTGCATTTTTCACAGTAACCAAGTCAAAATACATCACGTTGTCCTTCAAAAACATGCACAATTGATGTTTCTAAAGTGGGATTGTCATTCTAAGACAGTTTGACACAGAAAAAGAAATGAATCTTAAATATTGACTTTCCTTTGATTTTCCTGGCAAAATGACGCTATATGAGCGAGACAAGCACAAAATGAGACAAGATGAACACTTGTTACATTTTTCACAGTAACTACATACGGTGGTCAAAATAAACAATGTTGTCTTTCACAAACATTCACAATTGACCAGAGCTGACCAGCAGTCCCGCCGTGGTTATCCAACAGTCCCCGAAGACTTTTGTAGCAGCGCCGCGCGGCCAGATGCGCACCGGCTGGTATGACGGAGGACGCCCGCGTGTGACCGCCGGCTCATCATCTAACCAGCGCCCGTACATCATCCGCAATAAAGGCTGGAATAACTACCGACCGTGGCGGTATCAGCAGCCCATCCGTAAGTCAAACAACAATCCAAACACACCAGCTCAGAACAGAGTCCAATGCCAGGATCCGGACTTTACACACAAGGTCCGCTCTTTTCTATTCACAATTGATGTGGACAGCCTTTATACTAAGATTGATACACAAGACGACATCCAAGCAATTAAAAACTTGATTGATTTATTTATATTTGAGGAGGAGGAATTTGTAATGTTTTTGTACATCTTAACAAGCATAATCGCTGTATAAAATGTAAATCCATAAGTCATCACAATTTGGTTAATTTCTTGGACACAAGCACATTCAACGGACCCATATTCACTCTACACAACCAATTGGACACAAAAGTTTATTTCAAATGACAATTATCACGGTTCCACAGAATATACACACAGACAGAGGATTTTAAACAAGCCACCAAAGTGCTGTTCTCGGCTTTATCCAGCAGAGGGCACTCCAGGGCCATTTTTGGAATTATTTCGAACGACAAGGATTGCTAGACGACTTGCGCGAATAAGAGGGGTTTAAAAGCGCCAGACAGGGGAATATTTCTTTCAAAAATGTGTGTATATGGTGATTTGTAAATAATGTGGCAAAAGATATGTGGGAGAAACAAGCCTGACAATACATGTACAGATTGCATGTCATAAATACAATATTGTAGAACAAAAGAATACTGACCGGCATGTTTTCCAGCATTTGTCTCCCCTGACTGGGATCCAGTACATGCCCTGACCCTGGAGTGTAAACCAAAATGGTCCACGGCCCTGGGGAGGGGAATTGTCATTCCAAGACAGTTTGACACATAACAACAGCTGAGTTTTAAATAGTGACATTCATCTGATTTCACTGTCAATCTCAAACTGTACGAGCGAGACAAGCACAAAATGAGACGTGTTGCATTTTTCACAATAACCAAGTCAAAATAAATCACGTTGTCCTTCAAAAACATGCACAATTGATGTTTCTAAAGTGGGATTGTCATTCTAAGACAGTTTGACACAGAAAAAGAAATGAATCTTAAATATTGACTTTCCTTTGATTTTCCTGGCAAAATGACGCTATATGAGCGAGACAAGCACAAAATGAGACAAGATGAACACTTGTTACATTTTTCACAGTAACTACATACGGTGGTCAAAATAAACAATGTTGTCTTTCACAAACATTCACAATTGACCAGAGCTGACCAGCAGTCCCGCCGTGGTTATCCAGCAGTCCCCGAAGACTTTTGTAGCAGCGCCGCGCGGCCACATGCGCACCGGCTGGTATGACGGAGGACGCCCGCGTGTGACCGCCGGCTCATCATCTAACCAGCGCCCGTACATCATCCGCAATAAAGGCTGGAATAACTACCGACCGTGGCGGTATCAGCAGCCCATCCGTAAGTCAAACAACAATCCAAACACACCAGCTCAGAACAGAGTCCAATGCCAGGATCCGGACTTTACACACAAGGTCCGCTCTTTTCTATTCACAATTGATGTGGACAGCCTTTATACTAAGATTGATACACAAGACGACATCCAAGCAATTAAAAACTTGATTTATTTATTTATTTATTTATATTTGAGGAGGAGGAATTTGTAATGTTTTTGTACATCTTAACAAGCATAATCGCTGTATAAAATGTAAATCCATAAGTCATCACAATTTGGTTAATTTCTTGGACACAACCACATTCAACGGACCCATATTCACTCTACACAACCAATTGGACAAAAAAGTTTATTTCAAATGACAATTATCCCGGTTCCACAGAATATACACACAGACAGAGGATTTTAAACAAGCCACCAAAGTGCTGTTCTCGGCTTTATCCAGCAGAGGGCACTCCAGGGCCATATTTGGAATCATTTCGAACGACAAGGATTGCTAGACGACTTGCGCGAATAAGAGGGGTTTAAAAGCGCCAGACAGGGGAATATTTCTTTCAAAAATGTGTGTATATGGTGATTTGTAAACAATGTGGCAAAAGATATGTGGGAGAAACAAGCCTGACAATACATGTAAAGATTGCATGTCATAAATACAATATTGTAGAACAAAAGAATACTGACCGGCATGTTTTCCAGCATTTGTCTCCCCTGACTGGGATCCAGTACATGCCCTGACCCTGGAGTGTAAACCAAAATGGTCCACGGCCCTGGGGAGGGGAATTGTCATTCGAAGACAGTTTGACACATAGCAACAGCTGAGTTTTAAATAGTGACATTCATCTGATTTCACTGTCAATCTCAAACTGTACGAGCGAGACAAGCACAAAATGAGACGTGTTGCATTTTTCACAGTAACTCAACACCAAGTCAAAATAAATCATGTTGTCCTTCAAAAACATGCACAATTGATGTTTCTAAAGTGGGATTGTCATTCTAAGACAGTTTGACACAGAAAAAGAAATGATCTGAAATATTGACTTTCCTTTGATTTTCCTGGCAAAATGACGCTATATGAGCGAGACAAGCACAAAATGAGACAAGATGAACACTTGTTACATTTTTCACAGTAACTACATACGGTGGTCAAAATAAACAATGTTGTCTTTCACAAACATTCACAATTGACCAGAGCTGACCAGCAGTCCCGCCGTGGTTATCCAACAGTCCCCGAAGACTTTTGTAGCAGCGCCGCGCGGCCAGATGCGCACCGGCTGGTATGACGGAGGACGCCCGCGTGTGACCGCCGGCTCATCATCTAACCAGCGCCCGTACATCATCCGCAATAAAGGCTGGAATAACTACCGACCGTGGCGGTATCAGCAGCCCATCCGTAAGTCAAACAACAATCCAAACACACCAGCTCAGAACAGAGTCCAATGCCAGGATCCGGACTTTACACACAAGGTCCGCTCTTTTCTATTCACAATTGATGTGGACAGCCTTTATACTAAGATTGATACACAAGACGACATCCAAGCAATTAAAAACTTGATTTATTTATTTATATTTGAGGAGGAGGAATTTGTAATGTTTTTGTACATCTTAACAAGCATAATCGCTGTATAAAATGTAAATCCATAAGTCATCACAATTTGGTTAATTTCTTGGACACAAGCACATTCAACGGACCCATATTCACTCTACACAACCAATTGGACACAAAAGTTTATTTCAAATGACAATTATCACGGTTCCACAGAATATACACACAGACAGAGGATTTTAAACAAGCCACCAAAGTGCTGTTCTCGGCTTTATCCAGCAGAGGGCACTCCAGGGCCATATTTGGAATCATTTCGAACGACAAGGATTGCTAGACGACTTGCGCGAATAAGAGGGGTTTAAAAGCGCCAGACAGGGGAATATTTCTTTCAAAAATGTGTGTATATGGTGATTTGTAAATAATGTGGCAAAAGATATGTGGGAGAAACAAGCCTGACAATACATGTACAGATTGCATGTCATAAATACAATATTGTAGAACAAAAGAATACTGACCGGCATGTTTTCCAGCATTTGTCTCCCCTGACTGGGATCCAGTACATGCCCTGACCCTGGAGTGTAAACCAAAATGGTCCACGGCCCTGGGGAGGGGAATTGTCATTCCAAGACAGTTTGACACATAACAACAGCTGAGTTTTAAATAGTGACATTCATCTGATTTCACTGTCAATCTCAAACTGTACGAGCGAGACAAGCACAAAATGAGACGTGTTGCATTTTTCACAGTAACCAAGTCAAAATACATCACGTTGTCCTTCAAAAACATGCACAATTGATGTTTCTAAAGTGGGATTGTCATTCTAAGACAGTTTGACACAGAAAAAGAAATGAATCTTAAATATTGACTTTCCTTTGATTTTCCTGGCAAAATGACGCTATATGAGCGAGACAAGCACAAAATGAGACAAGATGAACACTTGTTACATTTTTCACAGTAACTACATACGGTGGTCAAAATAAACAATGTTGTCTTTCACAAACATTCACAATTGACCAGAGCTGACCAGCAGTCCCGCCGTGGTTATCCAACAGTCCCCGAAGACTTTTGTAGCAGCGCCGCGCGGCCAGATGCGCACCGGCTGGTATGACGGAGGACGCCGCGTGTGACCGCCGGCTCATCATCTAACCAGCGCCCGTACATCATCCGCAATAAAGGCTGGAATAACTACCGACCGTGGCGGTATCAGCAGCCCATCCGTAAGTCAAACAACAATCCAAACACACCAGCTCAGAACAGAGTCCAATGCCAGGATCCGGACTTTACACACAAGGTCCGCTCTTTTCTATTCACAATTGATGTGGACAGCCTTTATACTAAGATTGATACACAAGACGACATCCAAGCAATTAAAAACTTGATTTATTTATTTATATTTGAGGAGGAGGAATTTGTAATGTTTTTGTACATCTTAACAAGCATAATCGCTGTATAAAATGTAAATCCATAAGTCATCACAATTTGGTTAATTTCTTGGACACAAGAACATTCAACGGACCCATATTCACTCTACACAACCAATTGGACACAAAAGTTTATTTCAAATGACAATTATCACGGTTCCACAGAATATACACACAGACAGAGGATTTTAAACAAGCCACCAAAGTGCTGTTCTCGGCTTTATCCAGCAGAGGGCACTCCAGGGCCATTTTTGGAATTATTTCGAACGACAAGGATTGCTAGACGACTTGCGCGAATAAGAGGGGTTTAAAAGCGCCAGACAGGGGAATATTTCTTTCAAAAATGTGTGTATATGGTGATTTGTAAATAATGTGGCAAAAGATATGTGGGAGAAACAAGCCTGACAATACATGTACAGATTGCATGTCATAAATACAATATTGTAGAACAAAAGAATACTGACCGGCATGTTTTCCAGCATTTGTCTCCCCTGACTGGGATCCAGTACATGCCCTGACCCTGGAGTGTAAACCAAAATGGTCCACGGCCCTGGGGAGGGGAATTGTCATTCCAAGACAGTTTGACACATAACAACAGCTGAGTTTTAAATAGTGACATTCATCTGATTTCACTGTCAATCTCAAACTGTACGAGCGAGACAAGCACAAAATGAGACGTGTTGCATTTTTCACAATAACCAAGTCAAAATAAATCACGTTGTCCTTCAAAAACATGCACAATTGATGTTTCTAAAGTGGGATTGTCATTCTAAGACAGTTTGACACAGAAAAAGAAATGAATCTTAAATATTGACTTTCCTTTGATTTTCCTGGCAAAATGACGCTATATGAGCGAGACAAGCACAAAATGAGACAAGATGAACACTTGTTACATTTTTCACAGTAACTACATACGGTGGTCAAAATAAACAATGTTGTCTTTCACAAACATTCACAATTGACCAGAGCTGACCAGCAGTCCCGCCGTGGTTATCCAACAGTCCCCGAAGACTTTTGTAGCAGCGCCGCGCGGCCACATGCGCACCGGCTGGTATGACGGAGGACGCCCGCGTGTGACCGCCGGCTCATCATCTAACCAGCGCCCGTACATCATCCGCAATAAAGGCTGGAATAACTACCGACCGTGGCGGTATCAGCAGCCCATCCGTAAGTCAAACAACAATCCAAACACACCAGCTCAGAACAGAGTCCAATGCCAGGATCCGGACTTTACACACAAGGTCCGCTCTTTTCTATTCACAATTGATGTGGACAGCCTTTATACTAAGATTGATACACAAGACGACATCCAAGCAATTAAAAACTTGATTTATTTATTTATTTATTTATATTTGAGGAGGAGGAATTTGTAATGTTTTTGTACATCTTAACAAGCATAATCGCTGTATAAAATGTAAATCCATAAGTCATCACAATTTGGTTAATTTCTTGGACACAACCACATTCAACGGACCCATATTCACTCTACACAACCAATTGGACAAAAAAGTTTATTTCAAATGACAATTATCCCGGTTCCACAGAATATACACACAGACAGAGGATTTTAAACAAGCCACCAAAGTGCTGTTCTCGGCTTTATCCAGCAGAGGGCACTCCAGGGCCATATTTGGAATCATTTCGAACGACAAGGATTGCTAGACGACTTGCGCGAATAAGAGGGGTTTAAAAGCGCCAGACAGGGGAATATTTCTTTCAAAAATGTGTGTATATGGTGATTTGTAAACAATGTGGCAAAAGATATGTGGGAGAAACAAGCCTGACAATACATGTAAAGATTGCATGTCATAAATACAATATTGTAGAACAAAAGAATACTGACCGGCATGTTTTCCAGCATTTGTCTCCCCTGACTGGGATCCAGTACATGCCCTGACCCTGGAGTGTAAACCAAAATGGTCCACGGCCCTGGGGAGGGGAATTGTCATTCGAAGACAGTTTGACACATAGCAACAGCTGAGTTTTAAATAGTGACATTCATCTGATTTCACTGTCAATCTCAAACTGTACGAGCGAGACAAGCACAAAATGAGACGTGTTGCATTTTTCACAGTAACTCAACACCAAGTCAAAATAAATCATGTTGTCCTTCAAAAACATGCACAATTGATGTTTCTAAAGTGGGATTGTCATTCTAAGACAGTTTGACACAGAAAAAGAAATGATCTGAAATATTGACTTTCCTTTGATTTTCCTGGCAAAATGACGCTATATGAGCGAGACAAGCACAAAATGAGACAAGATGAACACTTGTTACATTTTTCACAGTAACTACATACGGTGGTCAAAATAAACAATGTTGTCTTTCACAAACATTCACAATTGACCAGAGCTGACCAGCAGTCCCGCCGTGGTTATCCAACAGTCCCCGAAGACTTTTGTAGCAGCGCCGCGCGGCCAGATGCGCACCGGCTGGTATGACGGAGGACGCCCGCGTGTGACCGCCGGCTCATCATCTAACCAGCGCCCGTACATCATCCGCAATAAAGGCTGGAATAACTACCGACCGTGGCGGTATCAGCAGCCCATCCGTAAGTCAAACAACAATCCAAACACACCAGCTCAGAACAGAGTCCAATGCCAGGATCCGGACTTTACACACAAGGTCCGCTCTTTTCTATTCACAATTGATGTGGACAGCCTTTATACTAAGATTGATACACAAGACGACATCCAAGCAATTAAAAACTTGATTTATTTATTTATATTTGAGGAGGAGGAATTTGTAATGTTTTTGTACATCTTAACAAGCATAATCGCTGTATAAAATGTAAATCCATAAGTCATCACAATTTGGTTAATTTCTTGGACACAAGCACATTCAACGGACCCATATTCACTCTACACAACCAATTGGACACAAAAGTTTATTTCAAATGACAATTATCACGGTTCCACAGAATATACACACAGACAGAGGATTTTAAACAAGCCACCAAAGTGCTGTTCTCGGCTTTATCCAGCAGAGGGCACTCCAGGGCCATATTTGGAATCATTTCGAACGACAAGGATTGCTAGACGACTTGCGCGAATAAGAGGGGTTTAAAAGCGCCAGACAGGGGAATATTTCTTTCAAAAATGTGTGTATATGGTGATTTGTAAATAATGTGGCAAAAGATATGTGGGAGAAACAAGCCTGACAATACATGTACAGATTGCATGTCATAAATACAATATTGTAGAACAAAAGAATACTGACCGGCATGTTTTCCAGCATTTGTCTCCCCTGACTGGGATCCAGTACATGCCCTGACCCTGGAGTGTAAACCAAAATGGTCCACGGCCCTGGGGAGGGGAATTGTCATTCCAAGACAGTTTGACACATAACAACAGCTGAGTTTTAAATAGTGACATTCATCTGATTTCACTGTCAATCTCAAACTGTACGAGCGAGACAAGCACAAAATGAGACGTGTTGCATTTTTCACAGTAACCAAGTCAAAATACATCACGTTGTCCTTCAAAAACATGCACAATTGATGTTTCTAAAGTGGGATTGTCATTCTAAGACAGTTTGACACAGAAAAAGAAATGAATCTTAAATATTGACTTTCCTTTGATTTTCCTGGCAAAATGACGCTATATGAGCGAGACAAGCACAAAATGAGACAAGATGAACACTTGTTACATTTTTCACAGTAACTACATACGGTGGTCAAAATAAACAATGTTGTCTTTCACAAACATTCACAATTGACCAGAGCTGACCAGCAGTCCCGCCGTGGTTATCCAACAGTCCCCGAAGACTTTTGTAGCAGCGCCGCGCGGCCAGATGCGCACCGGCTGGTATGACGGAGGACGCCGCGTGTGACCGCCGGCTCATCATCTAACCAGCGCCCGTACATCATCCGCAATAAAGGCTGGAATAACTACCGACCGTGGCGGTATCAGCAGCCCATCCGTAAGTCAAACAACAATCCAAACACACCAGCTCAGAACAGAGTCCAATGCCAGGATCCGGACTTTACACACAAGGTCCGCTCTTTTCTATTCACAATTGATGTGGACAGCCTTTATACTAAGATTGATACACAAGACGACATCCAAGCAATTAAAAACTTGATTTATTTATTTATATTTGAGGAGGAGGAATTTGTAATGTTTTTGTACATCTTAACAAGCATAATCGCTGTATAAAATGTAAATCCATAAGTCATCACAATTTGGTTAATTTCTTGGACACAAGAACATTCAACGGACCCATATTCACTCTACACAACCAATTGGACACAAAAGTTTATTTCAAATGACAATTATCACGGTTCCACAGAATATACACACAGACAGAGGATTTTAAACAAGCCACCAAAGTGCTGTTCTCGGCTTTATCCAGCAGAGGGCACTCCAGGGCCATTTTTGGAATTATTTCGAACGACAAGGATTGCTAGACGACTTGCGCGAATAAGAGGGGTTTAAAAGCGCCAGACAGGGGAATATTTCTTTCAAAAATGTGTGTATATGGTGATTTGTAAATAATGTGGCAAAAGATATGTGGGAGAAACAAGCCTGACAATACATGTACAGATTGCATGTCATAAATACAATATTGTAGAACAAAAGAATACTGACCGGCATGTTTTCCAGCATTTGTCTCCCCTGACTGGGATCCAGTACATGCCCTGACCCTGGAGTGTAAACCAAAATGGTCCACGGCCCTGGGGAGGGGAATTGTCATTCCAAGACAGTTTGACACATAACAACAGCTGAGTTTTAAATAGTGACATTCATCTGATTTCACTGTCAATCTCAAACTGTACGAGCGAGACAAGCACAAAATGAGACGTGTTGCATTTTTCACAATAACCAAGTCAAAATAAATCACGTTGTCCTTCAAAAACATGCACAATTGATGTTTCTAAAGTGGGATTGTCATTCTAAGACAGTTTGACACAGAAAAAGAAATGAATCTTAAATATTGACTTTCCTTTGATTTTCCTGGCAAAATGACGCTATATGAGCGAGACAAGCACAAAATGAGACAAGATGAACACTTGTTACATTTTTCACAGTAACTACATACGGTGGTCAAAATAAACAATGTTGTCTTTCACAAACATTCACAATTGACCAGAGCTGACCAGCAGTCCCGCCGTGGTTATCCAACAGTCCCCGAAGACTTTTGTAGCAGCGCCGCGCGGCCACATGCGCACCGGCTGGTATGACGGAGGACGCCCGCGTGTGACCGCCGGCTCATCATCTAACCAGCGCCCGTACATCATCCGCAATAAAGGCTGGAATAACTACCGACCGTGGCGGTATCAGCAGCCCATCCGTAAGTCAAACAACAATCCAAACACACCAGCTCAGAACAGAGTCCAATGCCAGGATCCGGACTTTACACACAAGGTCCGCTCTTTTCTATTCACAATTGATGTGGACAGCCTTTATACTAAGATTGATACACAAGACGACATCCAAGCAATTAAAAACTTGATTTATTTATTTATATTTGAGGAGGAGGAATTTGTAATGTTTTTGTACATCTTAACAAGCATAATCGCTGTATAAAATGTAAATCCATAAGTCATCACAATTTGGTTAATTTCTTGGACACAAGCACATTCAACGGACCCATATTCACTCTACACAACCAATTGGACACAAAAGTTTATTTCAAATGACAATTATCACGGTTCCACAGAATATACACACAGACAGAGGATTTTAAACAAGCCACCAAAGTGCTGTTCTCGGCTTTATCCAGCAGAGGGCACTCCAGGGCCATTTTTGGAATTATTTCGAACGACAAGGATTGCTAGACGACTTGCGCGAATAAGAGGGGTTTAAAAGCGCCAGACAGGGGAATATTTCTTTCAAAAATGTGTGTATATGGTGATTTGTAAATAATGTGGCAAAAGATATGTGGGAGAAACAAGCCTGACAATACATGTACAGATTGCATGTCATAAATACAATATTGTAGAACAAAAGAATACTGACCGGCATGTTTTCCAGCATTTGTCTCCCCTGACTGGGATCCAGTACATGCCCTGACCCTGGAGTGTAAACCAAAATGGTCCACGGCCCTGGGGAGGGGAATTGTCATTCCAAGACAGTTTGACACATAACAACAGCTGAGTTTTAAATAGTGACATTCATCTGATTTCACTGTCAATCTCAAACTGTACGAGCGAGACAAGCACAAAATGAGACGTGTTGCATTTTTCACAATAACCAAGTCAAAATAAATCACGTTGTCCTTCAAAAACATGCACAATTGATGTTTCTAAAGTGGGATTGTCATTCTAAGACAGTTTGACACAGAAAAAGAAATGAATCTTAAATATTGACTTTCCTTTGATTTTCCTGGCAAAATGACGCTATATGAGCGAGACAAGCACAAAATGAGACAAGATGAACACTTGTTACATTTTTCACAGTAACTACATACGGTGGTCAAAATAAACAATGTTGTCTTTCACAAACATTCACAATTGACCAGAGCTGACCAGCAGTCCCGCCGTGGTTATCCAACAGTCCCCGAAGACTTTTGTAGCAGCGCCGCGCGGCCACATGCGCACCGGCTGGTATGACGGAGGACGCCCGCGTGTGACCGCCGGCTCATCATCTAACCAGCGCCCGTACATCATCCGCAATAAAGGCTGGAATAACTACCGACCGTGGCGGTATCAGCAGCCCATCCGTAAGTCAAACAACAATCCAAACACACCAGCTCAGAACAGAGTCCAATGCCAGGATCCGGACTTTACACACAAGGTCCGCTCTTTTCTATTCACAATTGATGTGGACAGCCTTTATACTAAGATTGATACACAAGACGACATCCAAGCAATTAAAAACTTGATTTATTTATTTATTTATTTATATTTGAGGAGGAGGAATTTGTAATGTTTTTGTACATCTTAACAAGCATAATCGCTGTATAAAATGTAAATCCATAAGTCATCACAATTTGGTTAATTTCTTGGACACAACCACATTCAACGGACCCATATTCACTCTACACAACCAATTGGACAAAAAAGTTTATTTCAAATGACAATTATCCCGGTTCCACAGAATATACACACAGACAGAGGATTTTAAACAAGCCACCAAAGTGCTGTTCTCGGCTTTATCCAGCAGAGGGCACTCCAGGGCCATATTTGGAATCATTTCGAACGACAAGGATTGCTAGACGACTTGCGCGAATAAGAGGGGTTTAAAAGCGCCAGACAGGGGAATATTTCTTTCAAAAATGTGTGTATATGGTGATTTGTAAACAATGTGGCAAAAGATATGTGGGAGAAACAAGCCTGACAATACATGTAAAGATTGCATGTCATAAATACAATATTGTAGAACAAAAGAATACTGACCGGCATGTTTTCCAGCATTTGTCTCCCCTGACTGGGATCCAGTACATGCCCTGACCCTGGAGTGTAAACCAAAATGGTCCACGGCCCTGGGGAGGGGAATTGTCATTCGAAGACAGTTTGACACATAGCAACAGCTGAGTTTTAAATAGTGACATTCATCTGATTTCACTGTCAATCTCAAACTGTACGAGCGAGACAAGCACAAAATGAGACGTGTTGCATTTTTCACAGTAACTCAACACCAAGTCAAAATAAATCATGTTGTCCTTCAAAAACATGCACAATTGATGTTTCTAAAGTGGGATTGTCATTCTAAGACAGTTTGACACAGAAAAAGAAATGATCTGAAATATTGACTTTCCTTTGATTTTCCTGGCAAAATGACGCTATATGAGCGAGACAAGCACAAAATGAGACAAGATGAACACTTGTTACATTTTTCACAGTAACTACATACGGTGGTCAAAATAAACAATGTTGTCTTTCACAAACATTCACAATTGACCAGAGCTGACCAGCAGTCCCGCCGTGGTTATCCAACAGTCCCCGAAGACTTTTGTAGCAGCGCCGCGCGGCCAGATGCGCACCGGCTGGTATGACGGAGGACGCCCGCGTGTGACCGCCGGCTCATCATCTAACCAGCGCCCGTACATCATCCGCAATAAAGGCTGGAATAACTACCGACCGTGGCGGTATCAGCAGCCCATCCGTAAGTCAAACAACAATCCAAACACACCAGCTCAGAACAGAGTCCAATGCCAGGATCCGGACTTTACACACAAGGTCCGCTCTTTTCTATTCACAATTGATGTGGACAGCCTTTATACTAAGATTGATACACAAGACGACATCCAAGCAATTAAAAACTTGATTTATTTATTTATATTTGAGGAGGAGGAATTTGTAATGTTTTTGTACATCTTAACAAGCATAATCGCTGTATAAAATGTAAATCCATAAGTCATCACAATTTGGTTAATTTC
>NW_027482035.1:0-38784 GCF_051107435.1 Chaetodon auriga | reverse complement strand
AATCCAAACACACCAGCGCAGAACAGAGTCAATGCCAGGATCCGGACTTTACACACAAGGTCCGCTCTTTTCTATTCACAATTGATGTGGACAGCCTTTATACTAAGATTGATACACAAGACGACATCCAAGCAATTAAAAACTTGATTTATTTATTTATCTATTTATATTTGAGGAGGAGGAATTTGTAATGTTTTTGTACATCTTAACAAGCATAATCGCTGTATAAAAATGTAAATCCGTAGGTCATCACAATTTGGTTAATTTCTTGGACACAACCACATTCAACGGACCCATATTCACTCTACACAACCAATTGGACACAAAAGTTTATTTCAAATGACAATTATCACGGTTCCACAGAATATACACACAGACAGAGGATTTTAAACAAGCCACCAAAGTGCTGTTCTCGGCTTTATCCAGCAGAGGGCACTCCAGGGCCATTTTTGGAATCATTTCGAACGACAAGGATTGCTAGACGACTTGCGCGAATAAGAGGGGTTTAAAAGCGCCAGACAGGGGAATATTTCTTTCAAAAATGTGTGTATATGGTGATTTGTAAATAATGTGGCAAAAGATATGTGGGAGAAAACAAGCCTGACAATACATGTACAGATTGCATGTCATAAATACAATATTGTAGAACAAAAGAATACTGACCGGCATGTTTTCCAGCATTTGTCTCCCCTGACTGGGATCCAGTACATGCCCTGACCCTGGAGTGTAAACCAAAATGGTCCACGGCCCTGGGGAGGGGAATTGTCATTCGAAGACAGTTTCACACATAACAACAGCTGAGTTTTAAATAGTGACATTCATCTGATTTCACTGTCAATCTCAAACTGTACGAGCGAGACAAGCACAAAATGAGACGTGTTGCATTTTTCACAGTAACTCAACACCAAGTCAAAATAAATCATGTTGTCCTTCAAAAAACATGCACAATTGATGTTTCTAAAGTGGGATTGTCATTCTAAGACAGTTTGACACAGAAAAAGAAATGAATCTTAAATATTGACTTTCCTTTGATTTTCCTGGCAAAATGACGCTATATGAGCGAGACAAGCACAAAATGAGACAAGATGAACACTTGTTACATTTTTCACAGTAACTACATACGGTGGTCAAAATAAACAATGTTGTCTTTCACAAACATTCACAATTGACCAGAGCTGACCAGCAGTCCCGCCGTGGTTATCCAACAGTCCCGAAGACTTTTGTAGCAGCGCCGCGCGGCCAGATGCGCACCGGCTGGTATGACGGAGGACGCCCGCGTGTGACCGCCGGCTCATCATCTAACCAGCGCCCGTACATCATCCGCAATAATGGCTGGAATAACTACCGACCGTGGCGGTATCAGCAGCCCATCCGTAAGTCAAACAACAATCCAAACACACCAGCGCAGAACAGAGTCCAATGCCAGGATCCGGACTTTACACACAAGGTCCGCTCTTTTCTATTCACAATTGATGTGGACAGCCTTTATACTAAGATTGATACACAAGACGACATCCAAGCAATTAAAACTTGATTTATTTATTTATCTATTTATATTTGAGGAGGAGGAATTTGTAATGTTTTTGTACATCTTAACAAGCATAATCGCTGTATAAAATGTAAATCCGTAGGTCATCACAATTTGGTTAATTTCTTGGACACAACCACATTCAACGGACCCATATTCACTCTACACAACCAATTGGACACAAAAGTTTATTTCAAATGACAATTATCACGGTTCCACAGAATATACACACAGACAGAGGATTTTAAACAAGCCACCAAAGTGCTGTTCTCGGCTTTATCCAGCAGAGGGCACTCCAGGGCATTTTTGGAATCATTTCGAACGACAAGGATTGCTAGACGACTTGCGCGAATAAGAGGGGTTTAAAAGCGCCAGACAGGGGAATATTTCTTTCAAAAATGTGTGTATATGGTGATTTGTAAATAATGTGGCAAAAGATAGTGGGAGAAACAAGCCTGACAATACATGTACAGATTGCATGTCATAAATACAATATTGTAGAACAAAAGAATACTGACCGGCATGTTTTCCAGCATTTGTCTCCCCTGACTGGGATCCAGTACATGCCCTGACCCTGGAGTGTAAACCAAAATGGTCCACGGCCCTGGGGAGGGGAATTGTCATTCGAAGACAGTTTCACACATAACAACAGCTGAGTTTTAAATAGTGACATTCATCTGATTTCACTGTCAATCTCAAACTGTACGAGCGAGACAAGCACAAAATGAGACGTGTTGCATTTTTCACAGTAACTCAACACCAAGTCAAAATAAATCATGTTGTCCTTCAAAAACATGCACAATTGATGTTTCTAAAGTGGGATTGTCATTCTAAGACAGTTTGACACAGAAAAAGAAATGAATCTTAAATATTGACTTTCCTTGATTTTCCTGGCAAAATGACGCTATATGAGCGAGACAAGCACAAAATGAGACAAGATGAACACTTGTTACATTTTCACAGTAACTACATACGGTGGTCAAAATAAACAATGTTGTCTTTCACAAACATTCACAATTGACCAGAGCTGACCAGCAGTCCCGCCGTGGTTATCCAACAGTCCCCGAAGACTTTTGTAGCAGCGCCGCGCGGCCAGATGCGCACCGGCTGGTATGACGGAGGACGCCCGCGTGTGACCGCCGGCTCATCATCTAACCAGCGCCCGTACATCATCCGCAATAAAGGCTGGAATAACTACCGACCGTGGCGGTATCAGCAGCCCATCCGTAAGTCAAACAACAATCAAACACACCAGCGCAGAACAGAGTCCAATGCCAGGATCCGGACTTTACACACAAGGTCCGCTCTTTTCTATTCACAATTGATGTGGACAGCCTTTATACTAAGATTGATACACAAGACGACATCCAAGCAATTAAAAACTTGATTTATTTATTTATCTATTTATATTTGAGGAGGAGGAATTTGTAATGTTTTTGTACATCTTAACAAGCATAATCGCTGTATAAAATGTAAATCCGTAGGTCATCACAATTTGGTTAATTTCTTGGACACAACCACATTCAACGGACCCATATTCACTCTACACAACCAATTGGACACAAAAGTTTATTTCAAATGACAATTATCACGGTTCCACAGAATATACACACAGACAGAGGATTTTAAACAAGCCACCAAAGTGCTGTTCTCGGCTTTATCCAGCAGAGGGCACTCCAGGGCCATTTTTGGAATCATTTCGAACGACAAGGATTGCTAGACGACTTGCGCGAATAAGAGGGGTTTAAAAGCGCCAGACAGGGGAATATTTCTTTCAAAAATGTGTGTATATGGTGATTTGTAAATAATGTGGCAAAAGATATGTGGGAGAAACAAGCCTGACAATACATGTACAGATTGCATGTCATAAATACAATATTGTAGAACAAAAGAATACTGACCGGCATGTTTTCCAGCATTTGTCTCCCCTGACTGGGATCCAGTACATGCCCTGACCCTGGAGTGTAAACCAAAATGGTCCACGGCCCTGGGGAGGGGAATTGTCATTCGAAGACAGTTTCACACATAACAACAGCTGAGTTTTAAATAGTGACATTCATCTGATTTCACTGTCAATCTCAAACTGTACGAGCGAGACAAGCACAAAATGAGACGTGTTGCATTTTTCACAGTAACTCAACACCAAGTCAAAATAAATCATGTTGTCCTTCAAAAACATGCACAATTGATGTTTCTAAAGTGGGATTGTCATTCTAAGACAGTTTGACACAGAAAAAGAAATGAATCTTAAATATTGACTTTCCTTTGATTTTCCTGGCAAAATGACGCTATATGAGCGAGACAAGCACAAAATGAGACAAGATGAACACTTGTTACATTTTTCACAGTAACTACATACGGTGGTCAAAATAAACAATGTTGTCTTTCACAAACATTCACAATTGACCAGAGCTGACCAGCAGTCCCGCCGTGGTTATCCAACAGTCCCCGAAGACTTTTGTAGCAGCGCCGCGCGGCCAGATGCGCACCGGCTGGTATGACGGAGGACGCCCGCGTGTGACCGCCGGCTCATCATCTAACCAGCGCCCCTACATCATCCGCAATAATGGCTGGAATAACTACCGACCGTGGCGGTATCAGCAGCCCATCCGTAAGTCAAACAACAATCCAAACACACCAGCGCAGAACAGAGTCCAATGCCAGGATCCGGACTTTACACACAAGGTCCGCTCTTTTCTATTCACAATTGATGTGGACAGCCTTTATACTAAGACTGATACACAAGACGACATCCAAGCAATTAAAAACTTGATTTATTTATTTATTTATATTTGAGGAGGAGGAATTTGTAATGTTTTTGTACATCTTAACAAGCATAATCGCTGTATAAAATGTAAATCCGTAGGTCATCACAATTTGGTTAATTTCTTGGACACAACCACATTCAACGGACCCATATTCACTCTACACAACCAATTGGACACAAAAGTTTATTTCAAATGACAATTATCACGGTTCCACAGAATATACACACAGACAGAGGATTTTAAACAAGCCACCAAAGTGCTGTTCTCGGCTTTATCCAGCAGAGGCACTCCAGGGCCATTTTTGAATCATTTCGAACGACAAGGATTGCTAGACGACTTGCGCGAATAAGAGGGGTTTAAAAGCGCCAGACAGGGGAATATTTCTTTCAAAAATGTGTGTATATGGTGATTTGTAAATAATGTGGCAAAAGATATGTGGGAGAAACAAGCCTGACAATACATGTACAGATTGCATGTCATAAATACAATATTGTAGAACAAAAGAATACTGACCGGCATGTTTTCCAGCATTTGTCTCCCCTGACTGGGATCCAGTACATGCCCTGACCCTGGAGTGTAAACCAAAATGGTCCACGGCCCTGGGGAGGGGAATTGTCATTCGAAGACAGTTTCACACATAACAACAGCTGAGTTTTAAATAGTGACATTCATCTGATTTCACTGTCAATCTCAACTGTACGAGCGAGACAAGCACAAAATGAGACGTGTTGCATTTTTCACAGTAACTCAACACCAAGTCAAAATAAATCATGTTGTCCTTCAAAAACATGCACAATTGATGTTTCTAAAGTGGGATTGTCATTCTAAGACAGTTTGACACAGAAAAAGAAATGAATCTTAAATATTGACTTTCCTTTGATTTTCCTGGCAAAATGACGCTATATGAGCGAGACAAGCACAAAATGAGACAAGATGAACACTTGTTACATTTTTCACAGTAACTACATACGGTGGTCAAAATAAACAATGTTGTCTTTCACAAACATTCACAATTGACCAGAGCTGACCAGCAGTCCCGCCGTGGTTATCCAACAGTCCCCGAAGACTTTTGTAGCAGCGCCGCGCGGCCAGATGCGCACCGGCTGGTATGACGGAGGACGCCCGCGTGTGACCGCCGGCTCATCATCTAACCAGCGCCCGTACATCATCCGCAATAAAGGCTGGAATAACTACCGACCGTGGCGGTATCAGCAGCCCATCCGTAAGTCAAACAACAATCCAAACACACCAGCGCAGAACAGAGTCCAATGCCAGGATCCGGACTTTACACACAAGGTCCGCTCTTTTCTATTCACAATTGATGTGGACAGCCTTTATACTAAGATTGATACACAAGACGACATCCAAGCAATTAAAAACTTGATTTATTTATTTATCTATTTATATTTGAGGAGGAGGAATTTGTAATGTTTTTGTACATCTTAACAAGCATAATCGCTGTATAAAATGTAAATCCGTAGGTCATCACAATTTGGTTAATTTCTTGGACACAACCACATTCAACGGACCCATATTCACTCTACACAACCAATTGGACACAAAAGTTTATTTCAAATGACAATTATCACGGTTCCACAGAATATACACACAGACAGAGGATTTTAAACAAGCCACCAAAGTGCTGTTCTCGGCTTTATCCAGCAGAGGGCACTCCAGGGCCATTTTTGGAATCATTTCGAACGACAAGGATTGCTAGACGACTTGCGCGAATAAGAGGGGTTTAAAAGCGCCAGACAGGGGAATATTTCTTTCAAAAATGTGTGTATATGGTGATTTGTAAATAATGTGGCAAAAGATATGTGGGAGAAACAAGCCTGACAATACATGTACAGATTGCATGTCATAAATACAATATTGTAGAACAAAAGAATACTGACCGGCATGTTTTCCAGCATTTGTCTCCCCTGACTGGGATCCAGTACATGCCCTGACCCTGGAGTGTAAACCAAAATGGTCCACGGCCCTGGGGGAGGGGAATTGTCATTCGAAGACAGTTTCACACATAACAACAGCTGAGTTTTAAATAGTGACATTCATCTGATTTCACTGTCAATCTCAAACTGTACGAGCGAGACAAGCACAAAATGAGACGTGTTGCATTTTTCACAGTAACTCAACACCAAGTCAAAATAAATCATGTTGTCCTTCAAAAACATGCACAATTGATGTTTCTAAAGTGGGATTGTCATTCTAAGACAGTTGACACAGAAAAAGAAATGAATCTTAAATATTGACTTTCCTTTGATTTTCCTGGCAAAATGACGCTATATGAGCGAGACAAGCACAAAATGAGACAAGATGAACACTTGTTACATTTTTCACAGTAACTACATACGGTGGTCAAAATAAACAATGTTGTCTTTCACAAACATTCACAATTGACCAGAGCTGACCAGCAGTCCCGCCGTGGTTATCCAACAGTCCCCGAAGACTTTTGTAGCAGCGCCGCGCGGCCAGATGCGCACCGGCTGGTATGACGGAGGACGCCCGCGTGTGACCGCCGGCTCATCATCTAACCAGCGCCCGTACATCATCCGCAATAAAGGCTGGAATAACTACCGACCGTGGCGGTATCAGCAGCCCATCCGTAAGTCAAACAACAATCCAAACACACCAGCGCAGAACAGAGTCCAATGCCAGGATCCGGACTTTACACACAAGGTCCGCTCTTTTCTATTCACAATTGATGTGGACAGCCTTTATACTAAGATTGATACACAAGACGACATCCAAGCAATTAAAAACTTGATTTATTTATTTATCTATTTATATTTGAGGAGGAGGAATTTGTAATGTTTTTGTACATCTTAACAAGCATAATCGCTGTATAAAATGTAAATCCGTAGGTCATCACAATTTGGTTAATTTCTTGGACACAACCACATTCAACGGACCCATATTCACTCTACACAACCAATTGGACACAAAAGTTTATTTCAAATGACAATTATCACGGTTCCACAGAATATACACACAGACAGAGGATTTTAAACAAGCCACCAAAGTGCTGTTCTCGGCTTTATCCAGCAGAGGGCACTCCAGGGCCATTTTTGGAATCATTTCGAACGACAAGGATTGCTAGACGACTTGCGCGAATAAGAGGGGTTTAAAAGCGCCAGACAGGGGAATATTTCTTTCAAAAATGTGTGTATATGGTGATTTGTAAATAATGTGGCAAAAGATATGTGGGAGAAACAAGCCTGACAATACATGTACAGATTGCATGTCATAAATACAATATTGTAGAACAAAAGAATACTGACCGGCATGTTTCCAGCATTTGTCTCCCCTGACTGGGATCCAGTACATGCCCTGACCCTGGAGTGTAAACCAAATGGTCCACGGCCCTGGGGAGGGGAATTGTCATTCGAAGACAGTTTCACACATAACAACAGCTGAGTTTAAAATAGTGACATTCATCTGATTTCACTGTCAATCTCAAACTGTACGAGCGAGACAAGCACAAAATGAGACGTGTTGCATTTTTCACAGTAACTCAACACCAAGTCAAAATAAATCATGTTGTCCTTCAAAAACATGCACAATTGATGTTTCTAAAGTGGGATTGTCATTCTAAGACAGTTTGACACAGAAAAAGAAATGAATCTTAAATATTGACTTTCCTTTGATTTTCCTGGCAAAATGACGCTATATGAGCGAGACAAGCACAAAATGAGACAAGATGAACACTTGTTACATTTTTCACAGTAACTACATACGGTGGTCAAAATAAACAATGTTGTCTTTCACAAACATTCACAATTGACCAGAGCTGACCAGCAGTCCCGCCGTGGTTATCCAACAGTCCCCGAAGACTTTTGTAGCAGCGCCGCGCGGCCAGATGCGCACCGGCTGGTATGACGGAGGACGCCCGCGTGTGACCGCCGGCTCATCATCTAACCAGCGCCCGTACATCATCCGCAATAAAGGCTGGAATAACTACCGACCGTGGCGGTATCAGCAGCCCATCCGTAAGTCAAACAACAATCCAAACACACCAGCGCAGAACAGAGTCCAATGCCAGGATCCGGACTTTACACACAAGGTCCGCTCTTTTCTATTCACAATTGATGTGGACAGCCTTTATACTAAGATTGATACACAAGACGACATCCAAGCAATTAAAAACTTGATTTATTTATTTATCTATTTATATTTGAGGAGGAGGAATTTGTAATGTTTTTTGTACATCTTAACAAGCATAATCGCTGTATAAAATGTAAATCCGTAGGTCATCACAATTTGGTTAATTTCTTGGACACAACCACATTCAACGGACCATATTCACTCTACACAACCAATTGGACACAAAAGTTTATTTCAAATGACAATTATCACGGTTCCACAGAATATACACACAGACAGAGGATTTTAAACAAGCCACCAAAGTGCTGTTCTCGGCTTTATCCAGCAGAGGGCACTCCAGGGCCATTTTTGGAATCATTTCGAACGACAAGGATTGCTAGACGACTTGCGCGAATAAGAGGGGTTTAAAAGCGCCAGACAGGGGAATATTTCTTTCAAAAATGTGTGTATATGGTGATTTGTAAATAATGTGGCAAAAGATATGTGGGAGAAACAAGCCTGACAATACATGTACAGATTGCATGTCATAAATACAATATTGTAGAACAAAAGAATACTGACCGGCATGTTTTCCAGCATTTGTCTCCCTGACTGGGATCCAGTACATGCCCTGACCCTGGAGTGTAAACCAAAATGGTCCACGGCCCTGGGGAGGGGAATTGTCATTCGAAGACAGTTTCACACATAACAACAGCTGAGTTTTAAATAGTGACATTCATCTGATTTCACTGTCAATCTCAAACTGTACGAGCGAGACAAGCACAAAATGAGACGTGTTGCATTTTTCACAGTAACTCAACACCAAGTCAAAATAAATCATGTTGTCCTTCAAAAACATGCACAATTGATGTTTCTAAAGTGGGATTGTCATTCTAAGACAGTTTGACACAGAAAAAGAAATGAATCTTAAATATTGACTTTCCTTTGATTTTCCTGGCAAAATGACGCTATATGAGCGAGACAAGCACAAAATGAGACAAGATGAACACTTGTTACATTTTTCACAGTAACTACATACGGTGGTCAAAATAAACAATGTTGTCTTTCACAAACATTCACAATTGACCAGAGCTGACCAGCAGTCCCGCCGTGGTTATCCAACAGTCCCCGAAGACTTTTGTAGCAGCGCCGCGCGGCCAGATGCGCACCGGCTGGTATGACGGAGGACGCCCGCGTGTGACCGCCGGCTCATCATCTAACCAGCGCCCGTACATCATCCGCAATAATGGCTGGAATAACTACCGACCGTGGCGGTATCAGCAGCCCATCCGTAAGTCAAACAACAATCCAAACACACCAGCGCAGAACAGAGTCCAATGCCAGGATCCGGACTTTACACACAAGGTCCGCTCTTTTCTATTCACAATTGATGTGGACAGCCTTTATACTAAGACTGATACACAAGACGACATCCAAGCAATTAAAAACTTGATTTATTTATTTATTTATATTTGAGGAGGAGGAATTTGTAATGTTTTTGTACATCTTAACAAGCATAATCGCTGTATAAAATGTAAATCCGTAGGTCATCACAATTTGGTTAATTTCTTGGACACAACCACATTCAACGGACCCATATTCACTCTACACAACCAATTGGACACAAAAGTTTATTTCAAATGACAATTATCACGGTTCCACAGAATATACACACAGACAGAGGATTTTAAACAAGCCACCAAAGTGCTGTTCTCGGCTTTATCCAGCAGAGGGCACTCCAGGGCCATTTTTGGAATCATTTCGAACGACAAGGATTGCTAGACGACTTGCGCGAATAAGAGGGGTTTAAAAGCGCCAGACAGGGGAATATTTCTTTCAAAAATGTGTGTATATGGTGATTTGTAAATAATGTGGCAAAAGATATGTGGGAGAAACAAGCCTGACAATACATGTACAGATTGCATGTCATAAATACAATATTGTAGAACAAAAGAATACTGACCGGCATGTTTTCCAGCATTTGTCTCCCCTGACTGGGATCCAGTACATGCCCTGACCCTGGAGTGTAAACCAAAATGGTCCACGGCCCTGGGGAGGGGAATTGTCATTCGAAGACAGTTTCACACATAACAACAGCTGAGTTTTAAATAGTGACATTCATCTGATTTCACTGTCAATCTCAAACTGTACGAGCGAGACAAGCACAAAATGAGACGTGTTGCATTTTTCACAGTAACTCAACACCAAGTCAAAATAAATCATGTTGTCCTTCAAAAACATGCACAATTGATGTTTCTAAAGTGGGATTGTCATTCTAAGACAGTTTGACACAGAAAAAGAAATGAATCTTAAATATTGACTTTCCTTTGATTTTCCTGGCAAAATGACGCTATATGAGCGAGACAAGCACAAAATGAGACAAGATGAACACTTGTTACATTTTTCACAGTAACTACATACGGTGGTCAAAATAAACAATGTTGTCTTTCACAAACATTCACAATTGACCAGAGCTGACCAGCAGTCCCGCCGTGGTTATCCAACAGTCCCCGAAGACTTTTGTAGCAGCGCCGCGCGGCCAGATGCGCACCGGCTGGTATGACGGAGGACGCCCGCGTGTGACCGCCGGCTCATCATCTAACCAGCGCCCGTACATCATCCGCAATAAAGGCTGGAATAACTACCGACCGTGGCGGTATCAGCAGCCCATCCGTAAGTCAAACAACAATCCAAACACACCAGCGCAGAACAGAGTCCAATGCCAGGATCCGGACTTTACACACAAGGTCCGCTCTTTTCTATTCACAATTGATGTGGACAGCCTTTATACTAAGATTGATACACAAGACGACATCCAAGCAATTAAAAACTTGATTTATTTATTTATCTATTTATATTTGAGGAGGAGGAATTTGTAATGTTTTTGTACATCTTAACAAGCATAATCGCTGTATAAAATGTAAATCCGTAGGTCATCACAATTTGGTTAATTTCTTGGACACAACCACATTCAACGGACCCATATTCACTCTACACAACCAATTGGACACAAAAGTTTATTTCAAATGACAATTATCACGGTTCCACAGAATATACACACAGACAGAGGATTTTAAACAAGCCACCAAAGTGCTGTTCTCGGCTTTATCCAGCAGAGGGCACTCCAGGGCCATTTTTGGAATCATTTCGAACGACAAGGATTGCTAGACGACTTGCGCGAATAAGAGGGGTTTAAAAGCGCCAGACAGGGGAATATTTCTTTCAAAAATGTGTGTATATGGTGATTTGTAAATAATGTGGCAAAAGATATGTGGGAGAAACAAGCCTGACAATACATGTACAGATTGCATGTCATAAATACAATATTGTAGAACAAAAGAATACTGACCGGCATGTTTTCCAGCATTTGTCTCCCCTGACTGGGATCCAGTACATGCCCTGACCCTGGAGTGTAAACCAAAATGGTCCACGGCCCTGGGGAGGGGAATTGTCATTCGAAGACAGTTTCACACATAACAACAGCTGAGTTTTAAATAGTGACATTCATCTGATTTCACTGTCAATCTCAAACTGTACGAGCGAGACAAGCACAAAATGAGACGTGTTGCATTTTTCACAGTAACTCAACACCAAGTCAAAATAAATCATGTTGTCCTTCAAAAACATGCACAATTGATGTTTCTAAAGTGGGATTGTCATTCTAAGACAGTTTGACACAGAAAAAGAAATGAATCTTAAATATTGACTTTCCTTTGATTTTCCTGGCAAAATGACGCTATATGAGCGAGACAAGCACAAAATGAGACAAGATGAACACTTGTTACATTTTTCACAGTAACTACATACGGTGGTCAAAATAAACAATGTTGTCTTTCACAAACATTCACAATTGACCAGAGCTGACCAGCAGTCCCGCCGTGGTTATCCAACAGTCCCCGAAGACTTTTGTAGCAGCGCCGCGCGGCCAGATGCGCACCGGCTGGTATGACGGAGGACGCCCGCGTGTGACCGCCGGCTCATCATCTAACCAGCGCCCGTACATCATCCGCAATAATGGCTGGAATAACTACCGACCGTGGCGGTATCAGCAGCCCATCCGTAAGTCAAACAACAATCCAAACACACCAGCGCAGAACAGAGTCCAATGCCAGGATCCGGACTTTACACACAAGGTCCGCTCTTTTCTATTCACAATTGATGTGGACAGCCTTTATACTAAGATTGATACACAAGACGACATCCAAGCAATTAAAAACTTGATTTATTTATTTATCTATTTATATTTGAGGAGGAGGAATTTGTAATGTTTTTGTACATCTTAACAAGCATAATCGCTGTATAAAATGTAAATCCGTAGGTCATCACAATTTGGTTAATTTCTTGGACACAACCACATTCAACGGACCCATATTCACTCTACACAACCAATTGGACACAAAAGTTTATTTCAAATGACAATTATCACGGTTCCACAGAATATACACACAGACAGAGGATTTTAAACAAGCCACCAAAGTGCTGTTCTCGGCTTTATCCAGCAGAGGGCACTCCAGGGCCATTTTTGGAATCATTTCGAACGACAAGGATTGCTAGACGACTTGCGCGAATAAGAGGGGTTTAAAAGCGCCAGACAGGGGAATATTTCTTTCAAAAATGTGTGTATATGGTGATTTGTAAATAATGTGGCAAAAGATATGTGGGAGAAACAAGCCTGACAATACATGTACAGATTGCATGTCATAAATACAATATTGTAGAACAAAAGAATACTGACCGGCATGTTTTCCAGCATTTGTCTCCCCTGACTGGGATCCAGTACATGCCCTGACCCTGGAGTGTAAACCAAAATGGTCCACGGCCCTGGGGAGGGGAATTGTCATTCGAAGACAGTTTCACACATAACAACAGCTGAGTTTTAAATAGTGACATTCATCTGATTTCACTGTCAATCTCAAACTGTACGAGCGAGACAAGCACAAAATGAGACGTGTTGCATTTTTCACAGTAACTCAACACCAAGTCAAAATAAATCATGTTGTCCTTCAAAAACATGCACAATTGATGTTTCTAAAGTGGGATTGTCATTCTAAGACAGTTTGACACAGAAAAAGAAATGAATCTTAAATATTGACTTTCCTTTGATTTTCCTGGCAAAATGACGCTATATGAGCGAGACAAGCACAAAATGAGACAAGATGAACACTTGTTACATTTTTCACAGTAACTACATACGGTGGTCAAAATAAACAATGTTGTCTTTCACAAACATTCACAATTGACCAGAGCTGACCAGCAGTCCCGCCGTGGTTATCCAACAGTCCCCGAAGACTTTTGTAGCAGCGCCGCGCGGCCAGATGCGCACCGGCTGGTATGACGGAGGACGCCCGCGTGTGACCGCCGGCTCATCATCTAACCAGCGCCCGTACATCATCCGCAATAAAGGCTGGAATAACTACCGACCGTGGCGGTATCAGCAGCCCATCCGTAAGTCAAACAACAATCCAAACACACCAGCGCAGAACAGAGTCCAATGCCAGGATCCGGACTTTACACACAAGGTCCGCTCTTTTCTATTCACAATTGATGTGGACAGCCTTTATACTAAGATTGATACACAAGACGACATCCAAGCAATTAAAAACTTGATTTATTTATTTATCTATTTATATTTGAGGAGGAGGAATTTGTAATGTTTTTGTACATCTTAACAAGCATAATCGCTGTATAAAATGTAAATCCGTAGGTCATCACAATTTGGTTAATTTCTTGGACACAACCACATTCAACGGACCCATATTCACTCTACACAACCAATTGGACACAAAAGTTTATTTCAAATGACAATTATCACGGTTCCACAGAATATACACACAGACAGAGGATTTTAAACAAGCCACCAAAGTGCTGTTCTCGGCTTTATCCAGCAGAGGGCACTCCAGGGCCATTTTTGGAATCATTTCGAACGACAAGGATTGCTAGACGACTTGCGCGAATAAGAGGGGTTTAAAAGCGCCAGACAGGGGAATATTTCTTTCAAAAATGTGTGTATATGGTGATTTGTAAATAATGTGGCAAAAGATATGTGGGAGAAACAAGCCTGACAATACATGTACAGATTGCATGTCATAAATACAATATTGTAGAACAAAAGAATACTGACCGGCATGTTTTCCAGCATTTGTCTCCCCTGACTGGGATCCAGTACATGCCCTGACCCTGGAGTGTAAACCAAAATGGTCCACGGCCCTGGGGAGGGGAATTGTCATTCGAAGACAGTTTCACACATAACAACAGCTGAGTTTTAAATAGTGACATTCATCTGATTTCACTGTCAATCTCAAACTGTACGAGCGAGACAAGCACAAAATGAGACGTGTTGCATTTTTCACAGTAACTCAACACCAAGTCAAAATAAATCATGTTGTCCTTCAAAAACATGCACAATTGATGTTTCTAAAGTGGGATTGTCATTCTAAGACAGTTTGACACAGAAAAAGAAATGAATCTTAAATATTGACTTTCCTTTGATTTTCCTGGCAAAATGACGCTATATGAGCGAGACAAGCACAAAATGAGACAAGATGAACACTTGTTACATTTTTCACAGTAACTACATACGGTGGTCAAAATAAACAATGTTGTCTTTCACAAACATTCACAATTGACCAGAGCTGACCAGCAGTCCCGCCGTGGTTATCCAACAGTCCCCGAAGACTTTTGTAGCAGCGCCGCGCGGCCAGATGCGCACCGGCTGGTATGACGGAGGACGCCCGCGTGTGACCGCCGGCTCATCATCTAACCAGCGCCCGTACATCATCCGCAATAATGGCTGGAATAACTACCGACCGTGGCGGTATCAGCAGCCCATCCGTAAGTCAAACAACAATCCAAACACACCAGCGCAGAACAGAGTCCAATGCCAGGATCCGGACTTTACACACAAGGTCCGCTCTTTTCTATTCACAATTGATGTGGACAGCCTTTATACTAAGACTGATACACAAGACGACATCCAAGCAATTAAAAACTTGATTTATTTATTTATTTATATTTGAGGAGGAGGAATTTGTAATGTTTTTGTACATCTTAACAAGCATAATCGCTGTATAAAATGTAAATCCGTAGGTCATCACAATTTGGTTAATTTCTTGGACACAACCACATTCAACGGACCCATATTCACTCTACACAACCAATTGGACACAAAAGTTTATTTCAAATGACAATTATCACGGTTCCACAGAATATACACACAGACAGAGGATTTTAAACAAGCCACCAAAGTGCTGTTCTCGGCTTTATCCAGCAGAGGGCACTCCAGGGCCATTTTTGGAATCATTTCGAACGACAAGGATTGCTAGACGACTTGCGCGAATAAGAGGGGTTTAAAAGCGCCAGACAGGGGAATATTTCTTTCAAAAATGTGTGTATATGGTGATTTGTAAATAATGTGGCAAAAGATATGTGGGAGAAACAAGCCTGACAATACATGTACAGATTGCATGTCATAAATACAATATTGTAGAACAAAAGAATACTGACCGGCATGTTTTCCAGCATTTGTCTCCCCTGACTGGGATCCAGTACATGCCCTGACCCTGGAGTGTAAACCAAAATGGTCCACGGCCCTGGGGAGGGGAATTGTCATTCGAAGACAGTTTCACACATAACAACAGCTGAGTTTTAAATAGTGACATTCATCTGATTTCACTGTCAATCTCAAACTGTACGAGCGAGACAAGCACAAAATGAGACGTGTTGCATTTTTCACAGTAACTCAACACCAAGTCAAAATAAATCATGTTGTCCTTCAAAAACATGCACAATTGATGTTTCTAAAGTGGGATTGTCATTCTAAGACAGTTTGACACAGAAAAAGAAATGAATCTTAAATATTGACTTTCCTTTGATTTTCCTGGCAAAATGACGCTATATGAGCGAGACAAGCACAAAATGAGACAAGATGAACACTTGTTACATTTTTCACAGTAACTACATACGGTGGTCAAAATAAACAATGTTGTCTTTCACAAACATTCACAATTGACCAGAGCTGACCAGCAGTCCCGCCGTGGTTATCCAACAGTCCCCGAAGACTTTTGTAGCAGCGCCGCGCGGCCAGATGCGCACCGGCTGGTATGACGGAGGACGCCCGCGTGTGACCGCCGGCTCATCATCTAACCAGCGCCCGTACATCATCCGCAATAAAGGCTGGAATAACTACCGACCGTGGCGGTATCAGCAGCCCATCCGTAAGTCAAACAACAATCCAAACACACCAGCGCAGAACAGAGTCCAATGCCAGGATCCGGACTTTACACACAAGGTCCGCTCTTTTCTATTCACAATTGATGTGGACAGCCTTTATACTAAGATTGATACACAAGACGACATCCAAGCAATTAAAAACTTGATTTATTTATTTATCTATTTATATTTGAGGAGGAGGAATTTGTAATGTTTTTGTACATCTTAACAAGCATAATCGCTGTATAAAATGTAAATCCGTAGGTCATCACAATTTGGTTAATTTCTTGGACACAACCACATTCAACGGACCCATATTCACTCTACACAACCAATTGGACACAAAAGTTTATTTCAAATGACAATTATCACGGTTCCACAGAATATACACACAGACAGAGGATTTTAAACAAGCCACCAAAGTGCTGTTCTCGGCTTTATCCAGCAGAGGGCACTCCAGGGCCATTTTTGGAATCATTTCGAACGACAAGGATTGCTAGACGACTTGCGCGAATAAGAGGGGTTTAAAAGCGCCAGACAGGGGAATATTTCTTTCAAAAATGTGTGTATATGGTGATTTGTAAATAATGTGGCAAAAGATATGTGGGAGAAACAAGCCTGACAATACATGTACAGATTGCATGTCATAAATACAATATTGTAGAACAAAAGAATACTGACCGGCATGTTTTCCAGCATTTGTCTCCCCTGACTGGGATCCAGTACATGCCCTGACCCTGGAGTGTAAACCAAAATGGTCCACGGCCCTGGGGAGGGGAATTGTCATTCGAAGACAGTTTCACACATAACAACAGCTGAGTTTTAAATAGTGACATTCATCTGATTTCACTGTCAATCTCAAACTGTACGAGCGAGACAAGCACAAAATGAGACGTGTTGCATTTTTCACAGTAACTCAACACCAAGTCAAAATAAATCATGTTGTCCTTCAAAAACATGCACAATTGATGTTTCTAAAGTGGGATTGTCATTCTAAGACAGTTTGACACAGAAAAAGAAATGAATCTTAAATATTGACTTTCCTTTGATTTTCCTGGCAAAATGACGCTATATGAGCGAGACAAGCACAAAATGAGACAAGATGAACACTTGTTACATTTTTCACAGTAACTACATACGGTGGTCAAAATAAACAATGTTGTCTTTCACAAACATTCACAATTGACCAGAGCTGACCAGCAGTCCCGCCGTGGTTATCCAACAGTCCCCGAAGACTTTTGTAGCAGCGCCGCGCGGCCAGATGCGCACCGGCTGGTATGACGGAGGACGCCCGCGTGTGACCGCCGGCTCATCATCTAACCAGCGCCCGTACATCATCCGCAATAAAGGCTGGAATAACTACCGACCGTGGCGGTATCAGCAGCCCATCCGTAAGTCAAACAACAATCCAAACACACCAGCGCAGAACAGAGTCCAATGCCAGGATCCGGACTTTACACACAAGGTCCGCTCTTTTCTATTCACAATTGATGTGGACAGCCTTTATACTAAGATTGATACACAAGACGACATCCAAGCAATTAAAAACTTGATTTATTTATTTATCTATTTATATTTGAGGAGGAGGAATTTGTAATGTTTTTGTACATCTTAACAAGCATAATCGCTGTATAAAATGTAAATCCGTAGGTCATCACAATTTGGTTAATTTCTTGGACACAACCACATTCAACGGACCCATATTCACTCTACACAACCAATTGGACACAAAAGTTTATTTCAAATGACAATTATCACGGTTCCACAGAATATACACACAGACAGAGGATTTTAAACAAGCCACCAAAGTGCTGTTCTCGGCTTTATCCAGCAGAGGGCACTCCAGGGCCATTTTTGGAATCATTTCGAACGACAAGGATTGCTAGACGACTTGCGCGAATAAGAGGGGTTTAAAAGCGCCAGACAGGGGAATATTTCTTTCAAAAATGTGTGTATATGGTGATTTGTAAATAATGTGGCAAAAGATATGTGGGAGAAACAAGCCTGACAATACATGTACAGATTGCATGTCATAAATACAATATTGTAGAACAAAAGAATACTGACCGGCATGTTTTCCAGCATTTGTCTCCCCTGACTGGGATCCAGTACATGCCCTGACCCTGGAGTGTAAACCAAAATGGTCCACGGCCCTGGGGAGGGGAATTGTCATTCGAAGACAGTTTCACACATAACAACAGCTGAGTTTTAAATAGTGACATTCATCTGATTTCACTGTCAATCTCAAACTGTACGAGCGAGACAAGCACAAAATGAGACGTGTTGCATTTTTCACAGTAACTCAACACCAAGTCAAAATAAATCATGTTGTCCTTCAAAAACATGCACAATTGATGTTTCTAAAGTGGGATTGTCATTCTAAGACAGTTTGACACAGAAAAAGAAATGAATCTTAAATATTGACTTTCCTTTGATTTTCCTGGCAAAATGACGCTATATGAGCGAGACAAGCACAAAATGAGACAAGATGAACACTTGTTACATTTTTCACAGTAACTACATACGGTGGTCAAAATAAACAATGTTGTCTTTCACAAACATTCACAATTGACCAGAGCTGACCAGCAGTCCCGCCGTGGTTATCCAACAGTCCCCGAAGACTTTTGTAGCAGCGCCGCGCGGCCAGATGCGCACCGGCTGGTATGACGGAGGACGCCCGCGTGTGACCGCCGGCTCATCATCTAACCAGCGCCCGTACATCATCCGCAATAAAGGCTGGAATAACTACCGACCGTGGCGGTATCAGCAGCCCATCCGTAAGTCAAACAACAATCCAAACACACCAGCGCAGAACAGAGTCCAATGCCAGGATCCGGACTTTACACACAAGGTCCGCTCTTTTCTATTCACAATTGATGTGGACAGCCTTTATACTAAGATTGATACACAAGACGACATCCAAGCAATTAAAAACTTGATTTATTTATTTATCTATTTATATTTGAGGAGGAGGAATTTGTAATGTTTTTGTACATCTTAACAAGCATAATCGCTGTATAAAATGTAAATCCGTAGGTCATCACAATTTGGTTAATTTCTTGGACACAACCACATTCAACGGACCCATATTCACTCTACACAACCAATTGGACACAAAAGTTTATTTCAAATGACAATTATCACGGTTCCACAGAATATACACACAGACAGAGGATTTTAAACAAGCCACCAAAGTGCTGTTCTCGGCTTTATCCAGCAGAGGGCACTCCAGGGCCATTTTTGGAATCATTTCGAACGACAAGGATTGCTAGACGACTTGCGCGAATAAGAGGGGTTTAAAAGCGCCAGACAGGGGAATATTTCTTTCAAAAATGTGTGTATATGGTGATTTGTAAATAATGTGGCAAAAGATATGTGGGAGAAACAAGCCTGACAATACATGTACAGATTGCATGTCATAAATACAATATTGTAGAACAAAAGAATACTGACCGGCATGTTTTCCAGCATTTGTCTCCCCTGACTGGGATCCAGTACATGCCCTGACCCTGGAGTGTAAACCAAAATGGTCCACGGCCCTGGGGAGGGGAATTGTCATTCGAAGACAGTTTCACACATAACAACAGCTGAGTTTTAAATAGTGACATTCATCTGATTTCACTGTCAATCTCAAACTGTACGAGCGAGACAAGCACAAAATGAGACGTGTTGCATTTTTCACAGTAACTCAACACCAAGTCAAAATAAATCATGTTGTCCTTCAAAAACATGCACAATTGATGTTTCTAAAGTGGGATTGTCATTCTAAGACAGTTTGACACAGAAAAAGAAATGAATCTTAAATATTGACTTTCCTTTGATTTTCCTGGCAAAATGACGCTATATGAGCGAGACAAGCACAAAATGAGACAAGATGAACACTTGTTACATTTTTCACAGTAACTACATACGGTGGTCAAAATAAACAATGTTGTCTTTCACAAACATTCACAATTGACCAGAGCTGACCAGCAGTCCCGCCGTGGTTATCCAACAGTCCCCGAAGACTTTTGTAGCAGCGCCGCGCGGCCAGATGCGCACCGGCTGGTATGACGGAGGACGCCCGCGTGTGACCGCCGGCTCATCATCTAACCAGCGCCCGTACATCATCCGCAATAAAGGCTGGAATAACTACCGACCGTGGCGGTATCAGCAGCCCATCCGTAAGTCAAACAACAATCCAAACACACCAGCGCAGAACAGAGTCCAATGCCAGGATCCGGACTTTACACACAAGGTCCGCTCTTTTCTATTCACAATTGATGTGGACAGCCTTTATACTAAGATTGATACACAAGACGACATCCAAGCAATTAAAAACTTGATTTATTTATTTATCTATTTATATTTGAGGAGGAGGAATTTGTAATGTTTTTGTACATCTTAACAAGCATAATCGCTGTATAAAATGTAAATCCGTAGGTCATCACAATTTGGTTAATTTCTTGGACACAACCACATTCAACGGACCCATATTCACTCTACACAACCAATTGGACACAAAAGTTTATTTCAAATGACAATTATCACGGTTCCACAGAATATACACACAGACAGAGGATTTTAAACAAGCCACCAAAGTGCTGTTCTCGGCTTTATCCAGCAGAGGGCACTCCAGGGCCATTTTTGGAATCATTTCGAACGACAAGGATTGCTAGACGACTTGCGCGAATAAGAGGGGTTTAAAAGCGCCAGACAGGGGAATATTTCTTTCAAAAATGTGTGTATATGGTGATTTGTAAATAATGTGGCAAAAGATATGTGGGAGAAACAAGCCTGACAATACATGTACAGATTGCATGTCATAAATACAATATTGTAGAACAAAAGAATACTGACCGGCATGTTTTCCAGCATTTGTCTCCCCTGACTGGGATCCAGTACATGCCCTGACCCTGGAGTGTAAACCAAAATGGTCCACGGCCCTGGGGAGGGGAATTGTCATTCGAAGACAGTTTCACACATAACAACAGCTGAGTTTTAAATAGTGACATTCATCTGATTTCACTGTCAATCTCAAACTGTACGAGCGAGACAAGCACAAAATGAGACGTGTTGCATTTTTCACAGTAACTCAACACCAAGTCAAAATAAATCACGTTGTCCTTCAAAAACATGCACAATTGATGTTTCTAAAGTGGGATTGTCATTCTATGACAGTTTGACACAGAAAAAGAAATGAATCTTAAATATTGACTTTCCTTTGATTTTCCTGGCAAAATGACGCTATATGAGCGAGACAAGCACAAAATGAGACAAGATGAACACTTGTTACATTTTTCACAGTAACTACATACGGTGGTCAAAATAAACAATGTTGTCTTTCACAAACATTCACAATTGACCAGAGCTGACCAGCAGTCCCGCCGTGGTTATCCAACAGTCCCCGAAGACTTTTGTAGCAGCGCCGCGCGGCCAGATGCGCACCGGCTGGTATGACGGAGGACGCCCGCGTGTGACCGCCGGCTCATCATCTAACCAGCGCCCGTACATCATCCGCAATAAAGGCTGGAATAACTACCGACCGTGGCGGTATCAGCAGCCCATCCGTAAGTCAAACAACAATCCAAACACACCAGCGCAGAACAGAGTCCAATGCCAGGATCCGGACTTTACACACAAGGTCCGCTCTTTTCTATTCACAATTGATGTGGACAGCCTTTATACCAAGATTGATACACAAGACGACATCCAAGCAATTAAAAACTTGATTTATTTATTTATCTATTTATATTTGAGGAGGAGGAATTTGTAATGTTTTTGTACATCTTAACAAGCATAATCGCTGTATAAAATGTAAATCCGTAGGTCATCACAATTTGGTTAATTTCTTGGACACAACCACATTCAACGGACCCATATTCACTCTACACAACCAATTGGACACAAAAGTTTATTTCAAATGACAATTATCACGGTTCCACAGAATATACACACAGACAGAGGATTTTAAACAAGCCACCAAAGTGCTGTTCTCGGCTTTATCCAGCAGAGGGCACTCCAGGGCCATTTTTGGAATCATTTCGAACGACAAGGATTGCTAGACGACTTGCGCGAATAAGAGGGGTTTAAAAGCGCCAGACAGGGGAATATTTCTTTCAAAAATGTGTGTATATGGTGATTTGTAAATAATGTGGCAAAAGATATGTGGGAGAAACAAGCCTGACAATACATGTACAGATTGCATGTCATAAATACAATATTGTAGAACAAAAGAATACTGACCGGCATGTTTTCCAGCATTTGTCTCCCCTGACTGGGATCCAGTACATGCCCTGACCCTGGAGTGTAAACCAAAATGGTCCACGGCCCTGGGGAGGGGAATTGTCATTCGAAGACAGTTTCACACATAACAACAGCTGAGTTTTAAATAGTGACATTCATCTGATTTCACTGTCAATCTCAAACTGTACGAGCGAGACAAGCACAAAATGAGACGTGTTGCATTTTTCACAGTAACTCAACACCAAGTCAAAATAAATCATGTTGTCCTTCAAAAACATGCACAATTGATGTTTCTAAAGTGGGATTGTCATTCTAAGACAGTTTGACACAGAAAAAGAAATGAATCTTAAATATTGACTTTCCTTTGATTTTCCTGGCAAAATGACGCTATATGAGCGAGACAAGCACAAAATGAGACAAGATGAACACTTGTTACATTTTTCACAGTAACTACATACGGTGGTCAAAATAAACAATGTTGTCTTTCACAAACATTCACAATTGACCAGAGCTGACCAGCAGTCCCGCCGTGGTTATCCAACAGTCCCCGAAGACTTTTGTAGCAGCGCCGCGCGGCCAGATGCGCACCGGCTGGTATGACGGAGGACGCCCGCGTGTGACCGCCGGCTCATCATCTAACCAGCGCCCGTACATCATCCGCAATAAAGGCTGGAATAACTACCGACCGTGGCGGTATCAGCAGCCCATCCGTAAGTCAAACAACAATCCAAACACACCAGCGCAGAACAGAGTCCAATGCCAGGATCCGGACTTTACACACAAGGTCCGCTCTTTTCTATTCACAATTGATGTGGACAGCCTTTATACTAAGATTGATACACAAGACGACATCCAAGCAATTAAAAACTTGATTTATTTATTTATCTATTTATATTTGAGGAGGAGGAATTTGTAATGTTTTTGTACATCTTAACAAGCATAATCGCTGTATAAAATGTAAATCCGTAGGTCATCACAATTTGGTTAATTTCTTGGACACAACCACATTCAACGGACCCATATTCACTCTACACAACCAATTGGACACAAAAGTTTATTTCAAATGACAATTATCACGGTTCCACAGAATATACACACAGACAGAGGATTTTAAACAAGCCACCAAAGTGCTGTTCTCGGCTTTATCCAGCAGAGGGCACTCCAGGGCCATTTTTGGAATCATTTCGAACGACAAGGATTGCTAGACGACTTGCGCGAATAAGAGGGGTTTAAAAGCGCCAGACAGGGGAATATTTCTTTCAAAAATGTGTGTATATGGTGATTTGTAAATAATGTGGCAAAAGATATGTGGGAGAAACAAGCCTGACAATACATGTACAGATTGCATGTCATAAATACAATATTGTAGAACAAAAGAATACTGACCGGCATGTTTTCCAGCATTTGTCTCCCCTGACTGGGATCCAGTACATGCCCTGACCCTGGAGTGTAAACCAAAATGGTCCACGGCCCTGGGGAGGGGAATTGTCATTCGAAGACAGTTTCACACATAACAACAGCTGAGTTTTAAATAGTGACATTCATCTGATTTCACTGTCAATCTCAAACTGTACGAGCGAGACAAGCACAAAATGAGACGTGTTGCATTTTTCACAGTAACTCAACACCAAGTCAAAATAAATCATGTTGTCCTTCAAAAACATGCACAATTGATGTTTCTAAAGTGGGATTGTCATTCTAAGACAGTTTGACACAGAAAAAGAAATGAATCTTAAATATTGACTTTCCTTTGATTTTCCTGGCAAAATGACGCTATATGAGCGAGACAAGCACAAAATGAGACAAGATGAACACTTGTTACATTTTTCACAGTAACTACATACGGTGGTCAAAATAAACAATGTTGTCTTTCACAAACATTCACAATTGACCAGAGCTGACCAGCAGTCCCGCCGTGGTTATCCAACAGTCCCCGAAGACTTTTGTAGCAGCGCCGCGCGGCCAGATGCGCACCGGCTGGTATGACGGAGGACGCCCGCGTGTGACCGCCGGCTCATCATCTAACCAGCGCCCGTACATCATCCGCAATAAAGGCTGGAATAACTACCGACCGTGGCGGTATCAGCAGCCCATCCGTAAGTCAAACAACAATCCAAACACACCAGCGCAGAACAGAGTCCAATGCCAGGATCCGGACTTTACACACAAGGTCCGCTCTTTTCTATTCACAATTGATGTGGACAGCCTTTATACTAAGATTGATACACAAGACGACATCCAAGCAATTAAAAACTTGATTTATTTATTTATCTATTTATATTTGAGGAGGAGGAATTTGTAATGTTTTTGTACATCTTAACAAGCATAATCGCTGTATAAAATGTAAATCCGTAGGTCATCACAATTTGGTTAATTTCTTGGACACAACCACATTCAACGGACCCATATTCACTCTACACAACCAATTGGACACAAAAGTTTATTTCAAATGACAATTATCACGGTTCCACAGAATATACACACAGACAGAGGATTTTAAACAAGCCACCAAAGTGCTGTTCTCGGCTTTATCCAGCAGAGGGCACTCCAGGGCCATTTTTGGAATCATTTCGAACGACAAGGATTGCTAGACGACTTGCGCGAATAAGAGGGGTTTAAAAGCGCCAGACAGGGGAATATTTCTTTCAAAAATGTGTGTATATGGTGATTTGTAAATAATGTGGCAAAAGATATGTGGGAGAAACAAGCCTGACAATACATGTACAGATTGCATGTCATAAATACAATATTGTAGAACAAAAGAATACTGACCGGCATGTTTTCCAGCATTTGTCTCCCCTGACTGGGATCCAGTACATGCCCTGACCCTGGAGTGTAAACCAAAATGGTCCACGGCCCTGGGGAGGGGAATTGTCATTCGAAGACAGTTTCACACATAACAACAGCTGAGTTTTAAATAGTGACATTCATCTGATTTCACTGTCAATCTCAAACTGTACGAGCGAGACAAGCACAAAATGAGACGTGTTGCATTTTTCACAGTAACTCAACACCAAGTCAAAATAAATCATGTTGTCCTTCAAAAACATGCACAATTGATGTTTCTAAAGTGGGATTGTCATTCTAAGACAGTTTGACACAGAAAAAGAAATGAATCTTAAATATTGACTTTCCTTTGATTTTCCTGGCAAAATGACGCTATATGAGCGAGACAAGCACAAAATGAGACAAGATGAACACTTGTTACATTTTTCACAGTAACTACATACGGTGGTCAAAATAAACAATGTTGTCTTTCACAAACATTCACAATTGACCAGAGCTGACCAGCAGTCCCGCCGTGGTTATCCAACAGTCCCCGAAGACTTTTGTAGCAGCGCCGCGCGGCCAGATGCGCACCGGCTGGTATGACGGAGGACGCCCGCGTGTGACCGCCGGCTCATCATCTAACCAGCGCCCGTACATCATCCGCAATAAAGGCTGGAATAACTACCGACCGTGGCGGTATCAGCAGCCCATCCGTAAGTCAAACAACAATCCAAACACACCAGCGCAGAACAGAGTCCAATGCCAGGATCCGGACTTTACACACAAGGTCCGCTCTTTTCTATTCACAATTGATGTGGACAGCCTTTATACTAAGATTGATACACAAGACGACATCCAAGCAATTAAAAACTTGATTTATTTATTTATCTATTTATATTTGAGGAGGAGGAATTTGTAATGTTTTTGTACATCTTAACAAGCATAATCGCTGTATAAAATGTAAATCCGTAGGTCATCACAATTTGGTTAATTTCTTGGACACAACCACATTCAACGGACCCATATTCACTCTACACAACCAATTGGACACAAAAGTTTATTTCAAATGACAATTATCACGGTTCCACAGAATATACACACAGACAGAGGATTTTAAACAAGCCACCAAAGTGCTGTTCTCGGCTTTATCCAGCAGAGGGCACTCCAGGGCCATTTTTGGAATCATTTCGAACGACAAGGATTGCTAGACGACTTGCGCGAATAAGAGGGGTTTAAAAGCGCCAGACAGGGGAATATTTCTTTCAAAAATGTGTGTATATGGTGATTTGTAAATAATGTGGCAAAAGATATGTGGGAGAAACAAGCCTGACAATACATGTACAGATTGCATGTCATAAATACAATATTGTAGAACAAAAGAATACTGACCGGCATGTTTTCCAGCATTTGTCTCCCCTGACTGGGATCCAGTACATGCCCTGACCCTGGAGTGTAAACCAAAATGGTCCACGGCCCTGGGGAGGGGAATTGTCATTCGAAGACAGTTTCACACATAACAACAGCTGAGTTTTAAATAGTGACATTCATCTGATTTCACTGTCAATCTCAAACTGTACGAGCGAGACAAGCACAAAATGAGACGTGTTGCATTTTTCACAGTAACTCAACACCAAGTCAAAATAAATCATGTTGTCCTTCAAAAACATGCACAATTGATGTTTCTAAAGTGGGATTGTCATTCTAAGACAGTTTGACACAGAAAAAGAAATGAATCTTAAATATTGACTTTCCTTTGATTTTCCTGGCAAAATGACGCTATATGAGCGAGACAAGCACAAAATGAGACAAGATGAACACTTGTTACATTTTTCACAGTAACTACATACGGTGGTCAAAATAAACAATGTTGTCTTTCACAAACATTCACAATTGACCAGAGCTGACCAGCAGTCCCGCCGTGGTTATCCAACAGTCCCCGAAGACTTTTGTAGCAGCGCCGCGCGGCCAGATGCGCACCGGCTGGTATGACGGAGGACGCCCGCGTGTGACCGCCGGCTCATCATCTAACCAGCGCCCGTACATCATCCGCAATAAAGGCTGGAATAACTACCGACCGTGGCGGTATCAGCAGCCCATCCGTAAGTCAAACAACAATCCAAACACACCAGCGCAGAACAGAGTCCAATGCCAGGATCCGGACTTTACACACAAGGTCCGCTCTTTTCTATTCACAATTGATGTGGACAGCCTTTATACTAAGACTGATACACAAGACGACATCCAAGCAATTAAAAACTTGATTTATTTATTTATTTATATTTGAGGAGGAGGAATTTGTAATGTTTTTGTACATCTTAACAAGCATAATCGCTGTATAAAATGTAAATCCGTAGGTCATCACAATTTGGTTAATTTCTTGGACACAACCACATTCAACGGACCCATATTCACTCTACACAACCAATTGGACACAAAAGTTTATTTCAAATGACAATTATCACGGTTCCACAGAATATACACACAGACAGAGGATTTTAAACAAGCTACCAAAGTGCTGTTCTCGGCTTTATCCAGCAGAGGGCACTCCAGGGCCATTTTTGGAATTATTTCGAACGACAAGGATTGCTGGACGACTTGCGCGAATAAGAGGGGTTTAAAACCGCCAGACAGGGGAATATTTCTTTCAAAAATGTGTGTATATGGTGATTTGTAAATAATGTGGCAAAAGATATGTGGGAGAAACAAGCCTGACAATACATGTACAGATTGCATGTCATAAATACAATATTGTAGAACAAAAGAATACTGACCGGCATGTTTTCCAGCATTTGTCTCCCCTGACTGGGATCCAGTACATGCCCTGACCCTGGAGTGTAAACCAAAATGGTCCACGGCCCTGGGGAGGGGAATTGTCATTCGAAGACAGTTTCACACATAACAACAGCTGAGTTTTAAATAGTGACATTCATCTGATTTCACTGTCAATCTCAAACTGTACGAGCGAGACAAGCACAAAATGAGACGTGTTGCATTTTTCACAGTAACTCAACACCAAGTCAAAATAAATCATGTTGTCCTTCAAAAACATGCACAATTGATGTTTCTAAAGTGGGATTGTCATTCTAAGACAGTTTGACACAGAAAAAGAAATGAATCTTAAATATTGACTTTCCTTTGATTTTCCTGGCAAAATGACGCTATATGAGCGAGACAAGCACAAAATGAGACAAGATGAACACTTGTTACATTTTTCACAGTAACTACATACGGTGGTCAAAATAAACAATGTTGTCTTTCACAAACATTCACAATTGACCAGAGCTGACCAGCAGTCCCGCCGTGGTTATCCAACAGTCCCCGAAGACTTTTGTAGCAGCGCCGCGCGGCCAGATGCGCACCGGCTGGTATGACGGAGGACGCCCGCGTGTGACCGCCGGCTCATCATCTAACCAGCGCCCGTACATCATCCGCAATAAAGGCTGGAATAACTACCGACCGTGGCGGTATCAGCAGCCCATCCGTAAGTCAAACAACAATCCAAACACACCAGCGCAGAACAGAGTCCAATGCCAGGATCCGGACTTTACACACAAGGTCCGCTCTTTTCTATTCACAATTGATGTGGACAGCCTTTATACTAAGACTGATACACAAGACGACATCCAAGCAATTAAAAACTTGATTTATTTATTTATTTATATTTGAGGAGGAGGAATTTGTAATGTTTTTGTACATCTTAACAAGCATAATCGCTGTATAAAATGTAAATCCGTAGGTCATCACAATTTGGTTAATTTCTTGGACACAACCACATTCAACGGACCCATATTCACTCTACACAACCAATTGGACACAAAAGTTTATTTCAAATGACAATTATCACGGTTCCACAGAATATACACACAGACAGAGGATTTTAAACAAGCTACCAAAGTGCTGTTCTCGGCTTTATCCAGCAGAGGGCACTCCAGGGCCATTTTTGGAATTATTTCGAACGACAAGGATTGCTGGACGACTTGCGCGAATAAGAGGGGTTTAAAAGCGCCAGACAGGGGAATATTTCTTTCAAAAATGTGTGTATATGGTGATTTGTAAATAATGTGGCAAAAGATATGTGGGAGAAACAAGCCTGACAATACATGTACAGATTGCATGTCATAAATACAATATTGTAGAACAAAAGAATACTGACCGGCATGTTTTCCAGCATTTGTCTCCCCTGACTGGGATCCAGTACATGCCCTGACCCTGGAGTGTAAACCAAAATGGTCCACGGCCCTGGGGAGGGGAATTGTCATTCGAAGACAGTTTCACACATAACAACAGCTGAGTTTTAAATAGTGACATTCATCTGATTTCACTGTCAATCTCAAACTGTACGAGCGAGACAAGCACAAAATGAGACGTGTTGCATTTTTCACAGTAACTCAACACCAAGTCAAAATAAATCATGTTGTCCTTCAAAAACATGCACAATTGATGTTTCTAAAGTGGGATTGTCATTCTAAGACAGTTTGACACAGAAAAAGAAATGAATCTTAAATATTGACTTTCCTTTGATTTTCCTGGCAAAATGACGCTATATGAGCGAGACAAGCACAAAATGAGACAAGATGAACACTTGTTACATTTTTCACAGTAACTACATACGGTGGTCAAAATAAACAATGTTGTCTTTCACAAACATTCACAATTGACCAGAGCTGACCAGCAGTCCCGCCGTGGTTATCCAACAGTCCCCGAAGACTTTTGTAGCAGCGCCGCGCGGCCAGATGCGCACCGGCTGGTATGACGGAGGACGCCCGCGTGTGACCGCCGGCTCATCATCTAACCAGCGCCCGTACATCATCCGCAATAAAGGCTGGAATAACTACCGACCGTGGCGGTATCAGCAGCCCATCCGTAAGTCAAACAACAATCCAAACACACCAGCGCAGAACAGAGTCCAATGCCAGGATCCGGACTTTACACACAAGGTCCGCTCTTTTCTATTCACAATTGATGTGGACAGCCTTTATACTAAGATTGATACACAAGACGACATCCAAGCAATTAAAAACTTGATTTATTTATTTATCTATTTATATTTGAGGAGGAGGAATTTGTAATGTTTTTGTACATCTTAACAAGCATAATCGCTGTATAAAATGTAAATCCGTAGGTCATCACAATTTGGTTAATTTCTTGGACACAACCACATTCAACGGACCCATATTCACTCTACACAACCAATTGGACACAAAAGTTTATTTCAAATGACAATTATCACGGTTCCACAGAATATACACACAGACAGAGGATTTTAAACAAGCCACCAAAGTGCTGTTCTCGGCTTTATCCAGCAGAGGGCACTCCAGGGCCATTTTTGGAATCATTTCGAACGACAAGGATTGCTAGACGACTTGCGCGAATAAGAGGGGTTTAAAAGCGCCAGACAGGGGAATATTTCTTTCAAAAATGTGTGTATATGGTGATTTGTAAATAATGTGGCAAAAGATATGTGGGAGAAACAAGCCTGACAATACATGTACAGATTGCATGTCATAAATACAATATTGTAGAACAAAAGAATACTGACCGGCATGTTTTCCAGCATTTGTCTCCCCTGACTGGGATCCAGTACATGCCCTGACCCTGGAGTGTAAACCAAAATGGTCCACGGCCCAGAGAAGAAGAGCTGAGAGAGATTGGGTTAATTAATCAGGAACAGCATATCCACACGGCCTTAATGAAAGTGTGGAGGAGGAGAGCAGAGGGTGGGGAGGGGAAATGTCATTCGAAGACAGTTTGACACATAACAACAGCTGAGTTTTAAATAGTGACATTCATCTGATTTCACTGTCAATCTCAAACTGTACGAGCGAGACAAGCACAAAATGAGACGTGTTGCATTTTTCACAGTAACCAAGTCAAAATAAATCACGTTGTCCTTCAAAAACATGCACAATTGATGTTTCTAAAGTGGGATTGTCATTCTAAGACAGTTTGACACAGAAAAAGAAATGAATCTTAAATATTGACTTTCCTTTGATTTTCCTGGCAAAATGACGCTATATGAGCGAGACAAGCACAAAATGAGACAAGATGAACACTTGTTACATTTTTCACAGTAACTACATACGGTGGTCAAAATAAACAATGTTGTCTTTCACAAACATTCACAATTGACCAGAGCTGACCAGCAGTCCCGCCGTGGTTATCCAACAGTCCCCGAAGACTTTTGTAGCAGCGCCGCGCGGCCAGATGCGCACCGGCTGGTATGACGGAGGACGCCCGCGTGTGACCGCCGGCTCATCATCTAACCAGCGCCCGTACATCATCTGCAATAAAGGCTGGAATAACTACCGACCGTGGCGGTATCAGCAGCCCATCCGTAAGTCAAACAACAATCCAAACACACCAGCGCAGAACAGAGTCCAATGCCAGGATCCGGACTTTACACACAAGGTCCGCTCTTTTCTATTCACAATTGATGTGGACAGCCTTTATACTAAGATTGATACACAAGACGACATCCAAGCAATTAAAAACTTGATTTATTTATTTATCTATTTATATTTGAGGAGGAGGAATTTGTAATGTTTTTGTACATCTTAACAAGCATAATCGCTGTATAAAATGTAAATCCGTAGGTCATCACAATTTGGTTAATTTCTTGGACACAACCACATTCAACGGACCCATATTCACTCTACACAACCAATTGGACACAAAAGTTTATTTCAAATGACAATTATCACGGTTCCACAGAATATACACACAGACAGAGGATTTTAAACAAGCTACCAAAGTGCTGTTCTCGGCTTTATCCAGCAGAGGGCACTCCAGGGCCATTTTTGGAATTATTTCGAACGACAAGGATTGCTGGACGACTTGCGCGAATAAGAGGGGTTTAAAAGCGCCAGACAGGGGAATATTTCTTTCAAAAATGTGTGTATATGGTGATTTGTAAATAATGTGGCAAAAGATATGTGGGAGAAACAAGCCTGACAATACATGTACAGATTGCATGTCATAAATACAATATTGTAGAACAAAAGAATACTGACCGGCATGTTTTCCAGCATTTGTCTCCCCTGACTGGGATCCAGTACATGCCCTGACCCTGGAGTGTAAACCAAAATGGTCCACGGCCCTGGGGAGGGGAATTGTCATTCGAAGACAGTTTCACACATAACAACAGCTGAGTTTTAAATAGTGACATTCATCTGATTTCACTGTCAATCTCAAACTGTACGAGCGAGACAAGCACAAAATGAGACGTGTTGCATTTTTCACAGTAACTCAACACCAAGTCAAAATAAATCATGTTGTCCTTCAAAAACATGCACAATTGATGTTTCTAAAGTGGGATTGTCATTCTAAGACAGTTTGACACAGAAAAAGAAATGAATCTTAAATATTGACTTTCCTTTGATTTTCCTGGCAAAATGACGCTATATGAGCGAGACAAGCACAAAATGAGACAAGATGAACACTTGTTACATTTTTCACAGTAACTACATACGGTGGTCAAAATAAACAATGTTGTCTTTCACAAACATTCACAATTGACCAGAGCTGACCAGCAGTCCCGCCGTGGTTATCCAACAGTCCCCGAAGACTTTTGTAGCAGCGCCGCGCGGCCAGATGCGCACCGGCTGGTATGACGGAGGACGCCCGCGTGTGACCGCCGGCTCATCATCTAACCAGCGCCCGTACATCATCCGCAATAAAGGCTGGAATAACTACCGACCGTGGCGGTATCAGCAGCCCATCCGTAAGTCAAACAACAATCCAAACACACCAGCGCAGAACAGAGTCCAATGCCAGGATCCGGACTTTACACACAAGGTCCGCTCTTTTCTATTCACAATTGATGTGGACAGCCTTTATACTAAGATTGATACACAAGACGACATCCAAGCAATTAAAAACTTGATTTATTTATTTATCTATTTATATTTGAGGAGGAGGAATTTGTAATGTTTTTGTACATCTTAACAAGCATAATCGCTGTATAAAATGTAAATCCGTAGGTCATCACAATTTGGTTAATTTCTTGGACACAACCACATTCAACGGACCCATATTCACTCTACACAACCAATTGGACACAAAAGTTTATTTCAAATGACAATTATCACGGTTCCACAGAATATACACACAGACAGAGGATTTTAAACAAGCCACCAAAGTGCTGTTCTCGGCTTTATCCAGCAGAGGGCACTCCAGGGCCATTTTTGGAATCATTTCGAACGACAAGGATTGCTAGACGACTTGCGCGAATAAGAGGGGTTTAAAAGCGCCAGACAGGGGAATATTTCTTTCAAAAATGTGTGTATATGGTGATTTGTAAATAATGTGGCAAAAGATATGTGGGAGAAACAAGCCTGACAATACATGTACAGATTGCATGTCATAAATACAATATTGTAGAACAAAAGAATACTGACCGGCATGTTTTCCAGCATTTGTCTCCCCTGACTGGGATCCAGTACATGCCCTGACCCTGGAGTGTAAACCAAAATGGTCCACGGCCCTGGGGAGGGGAATTGTCATTCGAAGACAGTTTCACACATAACAACAGCTGAGTTTTAAATAGTGACATTCATCTGATTTCACTGTCAATCTCAAACTGTACGAGCGAGACAAGCACAAAATGAGACGTGTTGCATTTTTCACAGTAACTCAACACCAAGTCAAAATAAATCATGTTGTCCTTCAAAAACATGCACAATTGATGTTTCTAAAGTGGGATTGTCATTCTAAGACAGTTTGACACAGAAAAAGAAATGAATCTTAAATATTGACTTTCCTTTGATTTTCCTGGCAAAATGACGCTATATGAGCGAGACAAGCACAAAATGAGACAAGATGAACACTTGTTACATTTTTCACAGTAACTACATACGGTGGTCAAAATAAACAATGTTGTCTTTCACAAACATTCACAATTGACCAGAGCTGACCAGCAGTCCCGCCGTGGTTATCCAACAGTCCCCGAAGACTTTTGTAGCAGCGCCGCGCGGCCAGATGCGCACCGGCTGGTATGACGGAGGACGCCCGCGTGTGACCGCCGGCTCATCATCTAACCAGCGCCCGTACATCATCCGCAATAAAGGCTGGAATAACTACCGACCGTGGCGGTATCAGCAGCCCATCCGTAAGTCAAACAACAATCCAAACACACCAGCGCAGAACAGAGTCCAATGCCAGGATCCGGACTTTACACACAAGGTCCGCTCTTTTCTATTCACAATTGATGTGGACAGCCTTTATACTAAGATTGATACACAAGACGACATCCAAGCAATTAAAAACTTGATTTATTTATTTATCTATTTATATTTGAGGAGGAGGAATTTGTAATGTTTTTGTACATCTTAACAAGCATAATCGCTGTATAAAATGTAAATCCGTAGGTCATCACAATTTGGTTAATTTCTTGGACACAACCACATTCAACGGACCCATATTCACTCTACACAACCAATTGGACACAAAAGTTTATTTCAAATGACAATTATCACGGTTCCACAGAATATACACACAGACAGAGGATTTTAAACAAGCCACCAAAGTGCTGTTCTCGGCTTTATCCAGCAGAGGGCACTCCAGGGCCATTTTTGGAATCATTTCGAACGACAAGGATTGCTAGACGACTTGCGCGAATAAGAGGGGTTTAAAAGCGCCAGACAGGGGAATATTTCTTTCAAAAATGTGTGTATATGGTGATTTGTAAATAATGTGGCAAAAGATATGTGGGAGAAACAAGCCTGACAATACATGTACAGATTGCATGTCATAAATACAATATTGTAGAACAAAAGAATACTGACCGGCATGTTTTCCAGCATTTGTCTCCCCTGACTGGGATCCAGTACATGCCCTGACCCTGGAGTGTAAACCAAAATGGTCCACGGCCCAGAGAAGAAGAGCTGAGAGAGATTGGGTTAATTAATCAGGAACAGCATATCCACACGGCCTTAATGAAAGTGTGGAGGAGGAGAGCAGAGGGTGGGGAGGGGAAATGTCATTCGAAGACAGTTTGACACATAACAACAGCTGAGTTTTAAATAGTGACATTCATCTGATTTCACTGTCAATCTCAAACTGTACGAGCGAGACAAGCACAAAATGAGACGTGTTGCATTTTTCACAGTAACCAAGTCAAAATAAATCACGTTGTCCTTCAAAAACATGCACAATTGATGTTTCTAAAGTGGGATTGTCATTCTAAGACAGTTTGACACAGAAAAAGAAATGAATCTTAAATATTGACTTTCCTTTGATTTTCCTGGCAAAATGACGCTATATGAGCGAGACAAGCACAAAATGAGACAAGATGAACACTTGTTACATTTTTCACAGTAACTACATACGGTGGTCAAAATAAACAATGTTGTCTTTCACAAACATTCACAATTGACCAGAGCTGACCAGCAGTCCCGCCGTGGTTATCCAACAGTCCCCGAAGACTTTTGTAGCAGCGCCGCGCGGCCAGATGCGCACCGGCTGGTATGACGGAGGACGCCCGCGTGTGACCGCCGGCTCATCATCTAACCAGCGCCCGTACATCATCTGCAATAAAGGCTGGAATAACTACCGACCGTGGCGGTATCAGCAGCCCATCCGTAAGTCAAACAACAATCCAAACACACCAGCGCAGAACAGAGTCCAATGCCAGGATCCGGACTTTACACACAAGGTCCGCTCTTTTCTATTCACAATTGATGTGGACAGCCTTTATACTAAGATTGATACACAAGACGACATCCAAGCAATTAAAAACTTGATTTATTTATTTATATTTGAGGAGGAGGAATTTGTAATGTTTTTGTACATCTTAACAAGCATAATCGCTGTATAAAATGTAAATCCGTAGGTCATCACAATTTGGTTAATTTCTTGGACACAACCACATTCAACGGACCCATATTCACTCTACACAACCAATTGGACACAAAAGTTTATTTCAAATGACAATTATCACGGTTCCACAGAATATACACACAGACAGAGGATTTTAAACAAGCCACCAAAGTGCTGTTCTCGGCTTTATCCAGCAGAGGGCACTCCAGGGCCATTTTTGGAATCATTTCGAACGACAAGGATTGCTAGACGACTTGCGCGAATAAGAGGGGTTTAAAAGCGCCAGACAGGGGAATATTTCTTTCAAAAATGTGTGTATATGGTGATTTGTAAATAATGTGGCAAAAGATATGTGGGAGAAACAAGCCTGACAATACATGTACAGATTGCATGTCATAAATACAATATTGTAGAACAAAAGAATACTGACCGGCATGTTTTCCAGCATTTGTCTCCCCTGACTGGGATCCAGTACATGCCCTGACCCTGGAGTGTAAACCAAAATGGTCCACGGCCCTGGGGAGGGGAATTGTCATTCGAAGACAGTTTCACACATAACAACAGCTGAGTTTTAAATAGTGACATTCATCTGATTTCACTGTCAATCTCAAACTGTACGAGCGAGACAAGCACAAAATGAGACGTGTTGCATTTTTCACAGTAACTCAACACCAAGTCAAAATAAATCATGTTGTCCTTCAAAAACATGCACAATTGATGTTTCTAAAGTGGGATTGTCATTCTAAGACAGTTTGACACAGAAAAAGAAATGAATCTTAAATATTGACTTTCCTTTGATTTTCCTGGCAAAATGACGCTATATGAGCGAGACAAGCACAAAATGAGACAAGATGAACACTTGTTACATTTTTCACAGTAACTACATACGGTGGTCAAAATAAACAATGTTGTCTTTCACAAACATTCACAATTGACCAGAGCTGACCAGCAGTCCCGCCGTGGTTATCCAACAGTCCCCGAAGACTTTTGTAGCAGCGCCGCGCGGCCAGATGCGCACCGGCTGGTATGACGGAGGACGCCCGCGTGTGACCGCCGGCTCATCATCTAACCAGCGCCCGTACATCATCCGCAATAAAGGCTGGAATAACTACCGACCGTGGCGGTATCAGCAGCCCATCCGTAAGTCAAACAACAATCCAAACACACCAGCGCAGAACAGAGTCCAATGCCAGGATCCGGACTTTACACACAAGGTCCGCTCTTTCTATTCACAATTGATGTGGACAGCCTTTATACTAAGATTGATACACAAGACGACATCCAAGCAATTAAAAACTTGATTTATTTATTTATCTATTTATATTTGAGGAGGAGGAATTTGTAATGTTTTTGTACATCTTAACAAGCATAATCGCTGTATAAAATGTAAATCCGTAGGTCATCACAATTTGGTTAATTTCTTGGACACAACCACATTCAACGGACCCATATTCACTCTACACAACCAATTGGACACAAAAGTTTATTTCAAATGACAATTATCACGGTTCCACAGAATATACACACAGACAGAGGATTTTAAACAAGCCACCAAAGTGCTGTTCTCGGCTTTATCCAGCAGAGGGCACTCCAGGGCCATTTTTGGAATCATTTCGAACGACAAGGATTGCTAGACGACTTGCGCGAATAAGAGGGGTTTAAAAGCGCCAGACAGGGGAATATTTCTTTCAAAAATGTGTGTATATGGTGATTTGTAAATAATGTGGCAAAAGATATGTGGGAGAAACAAGCCTGACAATACATGTACAGATTGCATGTCATAAATACAATATTGTAGAACAAAAGAATACTGACCGGCATGTTTTCCAGCATTTGTCTCCCCTGACTGGGATCCAGTACATGCCCTGACCCTGGAGTGTAAACCAAAATGGTCCACGGCCCAGAGAAGAAGAGCTGAGAGAGATTGGGTTAATTAATCAGGAACAGCATATCCACACGGCCTTAATGAAAGTGTGGAGGAGGAGAGCAGAGGGTGGGGAGGGGAAATGTCATTCGAAGACAGTTTGACACATAACAACAGCTGAGTTTTAAATAGTGACATTCATCTGATTTCACTGTCAATCTCAAACTGTACGAGCGAGACAAGCACAAAATGAGACGTGTTGCATTTTTCACAGTAACCAAGTCAAAATAAATCACGTTGTCCTTCAAAAACATGCACAATTGATGTTTCTAAAGTGGGATTGTCATTCTAAGACAGTTTGACACAGAAAAAGAAATGAATCTTAAATATTGACTTTCCTTTGATTTTCCTGGCAAAATGACGCTATATGAGCGAGACAAGCACAAAATGAGACAAGATGAACACTTGTTACATTTTTCACAGTAACTACATACGGTGGTCAAAATAAACAATGTTGTCTT
>NW_027482034.1:30000-32500 GCF_051107435.1 Chaetodon auriga | reverse complement strand
GCGCAGACTCGCTTGGGAAGGCGGGTAAAAGCGCGCGCCGTTCGGAGAGAAGGGGGTGCCCAAAGCAGTTGGATTTCAACCGCTTTGGGGCCCTCACCCCAAAGCGCGGAGAACCGGGGCCCGGAGGCCGGCAGACCCCTCCTGTCCGCCCCACGCACCGAGCCTGAGGGGCGGGCATCGACGGCCGGGCGCCTCGGGCCTCTCCTCTGGAGGCCCCTGTTTCCGAAAAGCTGGTTTCTGAAATCGTGCGCAGACTCGCTTGGGAAGGCGGGTAAAAGCGCGCGCCTTTCGGAGAGAAGGGGGTACCCAAAGCGGTTGGATTTCAACCGCTTTGGGGCCTTCTCTCCGAAAACGACTTTTGTCGTTTTTCCTTCCCCGCTCCTTCTGTACTTTATCTTTTTTGACGTTTTGTCATCGGGGACGTGGCGAAAAATGTAGAAAATGAAAGAAATGTAGAAAATACGCAAGACGCGCTTGGCTTTGGCCTGCGCTTTTCGCCTTCTCTCTGAAAATGACAAAGCGGTTGGATTTCAACCGCTTTGGCCTGCTTTTCGCCTTCTCTCCGAGATTGACTTTGTCATATTTTTCTCCCCCCACTTCTTCTTCTTGTCGTTTTGGTTTTATGCCCCTGGTACTCTGCTCTCATCCCCGTGCCCTTGGTACTCTGCTCTCATCCCCGTGCCCCTGGTACTCTGCTCTCATCCCCGTGCCCCTGGTACTCTGCTCTCATCCCCGTGCCCCTGGTACTCTGCTCTCATCCCCGTGCCCCTGGTACTCTGCTCTCATCCCCGTGCCCCTGGTACTCTGCTCTCATCCCCGTGCCCTTGGTACTCTGCTCTCATCCCCGTGCCCCTGGTACTCTGCTCTCATCCCCGTGCCCCTGGTACTCTGCTCTCATCCCCGTGCCCTTGGTACTCTGCTCTCATCCCCGTGCCCCTGGTACTCTGCTCTCATCCCCGTGCCCCTGGTACTCCTCTCTCTCTCTCTCTCTCTCTCTCTCTCTCTCTCTCTCTCTCTCTCTCTCTTTCTCTCCCTCTCTCTCATAGACATAGCTCACCTGCTGACCCCCTCGTCTTTCACAGCCACAGGGAGGCTTCCATCCTTACCAGGCCTGACCCCCCTCATCTGCTCACAGCCGTGGGGAGGCTTCCAGCCTTTTCCAGGCCCCCAGCATGAGGAGCAGGGCTGGGTGCTGGCTCCAAGCCTGAACCCCTCGTCGTCTTCTAGCAGCCACAGGGAGGCGTCTGGCCTTTCCAGGCCCCCCAGCCTGCTACTCGTGCTGGGGGCTGGCTCCAGGCCTGACCCCCTCACCTTCTCACAGCCACGGGGAGGCTTCCAGCCTTTCCAGGCCCCCAGCACGAGGAGCAGGCTGGGTGCCGGCTCCAGCCCTGACCCCCTCCTCTTCTTCTAGCAGCCACAGGGAGGGCTCTGGCCCTTTCCAGGCCCCCAGCCTGCTACTCGTGCTGGGTGCTGGCTCCAGCCCTGACCCCCTCCTCTTCTTCTAGCAGCCACAGGCAGGCGTCTGGCCTTTCCAGCCCCCCTAGCCTGCTACTCGTACTGGGCGCTGGCTCCAGCCCTGACCCCCTCGTCGTCTTATAGCAGCCACAGGGAGGCGTCTGGCCTTTCCAGGCCCCCCAGCCTGCTACTCGTGCTGGGCGCTGGCTCCAGCCCTGACCCCCTCCTCTTCTTCTAGCAGCCAGAGGGAGGCGTCTGGCCTTTCCAGGCCCCCCAGCCTGCTACTCGTGCTGGGGGCTGGCTCCAGGCCTGACCCCCTCATCTTCTCACAGCCACGGGGAGGCTTCCAGCCATTTCCAGGCCCCCAGCACGAGGAGCAGGCTGGGTGCCGGCTCCAGCCCTGACCCCCTCATCTTCTCACAGCCATGGGGAGGCTTCCAGCCTTTCCAGGCCCCCAGCACGAGGAGCAGGCTGGGTGCCGGCTCCAGCCCTGACCCCCTCATCTTCCCACAGCCATGGGGAGGCTTCCAGCCTTTCCAGGCCCCCAGCACGAGGAGCAGGCTGGGTGCCGGCTCCAGCCCTGACCCCCTCATCTTCTCACAGCCATGGGGAGGCTTCCAGCCTTTCCAGGCCCCCAGCACGAGGAGCAGGCTGGGTGCCGGCTCCAGCCCTGACCCCCTCATCTTCTCACAGCCATGGGGAGGCTTCCAGCCTTTCCAGGCCCCCAGCACGAGGAGCAGGCTGGGTGCCGGCTCCAGCCCTGACCCCCTCATCTTCTCACAGCCATGGGGAGGCTTCCAGCCTTTCCAGGCCCCCAGCACGAGGAGCAGGCTGGGTGCCGGCTCCAGCCCTGACCCCCTCCTCTTCTTCTAGCAGCCACAGGCAGGCGTCTGGCCTTTCCAGGCCCCCCAGCCTGCTACTCGTGCTGGGTGCTGGCTCCAGCCCTGACCCCCTCCTCTTCTTCTAGCAGCCACAGGAGGCTTCTGGCCTTTCCAGGCCCCCAGCCTGCTACTCGTGCTGGGTGCTGGCTCCAGCCCTGACCCCC
>NW_027482034.1:15000-17500 GCF_051107435.1 Chaetodon auriga | reverse complement strand
CTCTTCTTCTAGCAGCCAGAGGGAGGCGTCTGGCCTTTCCAGGCCCCCCAGCCTGCTACTCGTGCTGGGGGCTGGCTCCAGGCCTGACCCCCTCATCTTCTCACAGCCACGGGGAGGCTTCCAGCCTTTCCAGGCCCCCAGCACGAGGAGCAGGCTGGGTGCCGGCTCCAGCCCTGACCCCCTCATCTTCTCACAGCCATGGGGAGGCTTCCAGCCTTTCCAGGCCCCCAGCACGAGGAGCAGGCTGGGTGCCGGCTCCAGCCCTGACCCCCTCATCTTCTCACAGCCATGGGGAGGCTTCCAGCCTTTCCAGGCCCCCAGCACGAGGAGCAGGCTGGGTGCCGGCTCCAGCCCTGACCCCCTCATCTTCTCACAGCCATGGGGAGGCTTCCAGCCTTTCCAGGCCCCCAGCACGAGGAGCAGGCTGGGTGCCGGCTCCAGCCCTGACCCCCTCATCTTCTCACAGCCATGGGGAGGCTTCCAGCCTTTCCAGGCCCCCAGCACGAGGAGCAGGCTGGGTGCCGGCTCCAGCCCTGACCCCCTCATCTTCTCACAGCCATGGGGAGGCTTCCAGCCTTTCCAGGCCCCCAGCACGAGGAGCAGGCTGGGTGCCGGCTCCAGCCCTGACCCCCTCCTCTTCTTCTAGCAGCCACAGGCAGGCGTCTGGCCTTTCCAGGCCCCCCAGCCTGCTACTCGTGCTGGGTGCTGGCTCCAGCCCTGACCCCCTCCTCTTCTTCTAGCAGCCACAGGGAGGCTTCTGGCCTTTCCAGGCCCCCCAGCCTGCTACTCGTGCTGGGTGCTGGCTCCAGCCCTGACCCCCTCCTCTTCTTCTAGCAGCCACAGGGAGGCTTCTGGCCTTTCCAGGCCCCCCAGCCTGCTACTCGTGCTGGGTGCTGGCTCCAGCCCTGACCCCCTCGTCTTCTTCTAGCAGCCACAGGGAGGCTTCTGGCCTTTCCAGGCCCCCCAGCCTGCTACTCGTGCTGGGTGCTGGCTCCAGCCCTGACCCCCTCCTCTTCTTCTAGCAGCCACAGGGAGGCTTCTGGCCTTTCCAGGCCCCCCAGCCTGCTACTCGTGCTGGGTGCTGGCTCCAGCCCTGACCCCCTCGTCTTCTTCTAGCAGCCACAGGCAGGCGTCTGGCCTTTCCAGGCCCCCCAGCCTGCTACTCGTACTGGGGGCTGGCTCCAGGCCTGACCCCCTGGCCTTCTCACAGCCGTGGGGAGGCTTCCGGCCTTTTCCAGGCCCCCAGCATGAGGAGCAGGCTGGGTGCTGGCTCCAGGCCTGACCCCCTCGTCTTCTCGCAGCCACGGGGAGGTTTCCAGCCTTTCCAGGACCCCCAGCCTGCTACTCCTGCTGGGGGCTGGCTCCAGGCCTGACCCCCTGGCCTTCTCACAGCCGTGGGGAGGCTTCCGGCCTTTTCCAGGCATACAGCAACCTCTTTTACTTTTCTTTATTTCTCACAATTACTTTCTTTTATTTTTGTTTAAAAATTCTCAACCTTTGTATATATTCCACATACTATACTGTGCATACACAGTCCAACCTCCGATTCAGGACGAACGATGCGGTTTTCGTCCCGGCCGTGGCACGCCGGACCAGCTCTATACCCTTCACAGGGCTGGCTCCCAGCCTAACCCTTTTCCTTTCCTCCTGCCTCCACTCTCATTAGCCAGCCAGCCTGCCTGCCTGCCTGCCTTCACCAACCCCAAGGGCTGGCTCCCAGCCTAACTCTTTTCCTTTCCTCCTGCCTCCACTCACATCCGCCAGCCAGCCAGCCTGCCTGCCTGCCTGCCTGCCTGCCTGCCTGCCTGCCTTCACCAACCCCAAGGGCTGGCTCCCAGCCTAACTCTTTTCCTTTCCTCCTGCCTCCACTCACATCCGCCAGCCAGCCAGCCTGCCTGCCTGCCTGCCTGCCTGCCTTCACCAACCCCAAGGGCTGGCTCCCAGCCTAACTCTTTTCCTTTCCTCCTGCCTCCACTCTCATCCGCCAGCCAGCCAGCTAGCCTGCCTGCCTGCCTTCACCAACCCCAAGGGCTGGCTCCCAGCCTAACTCTTTTCCTTTCCTCCTGCCTCCACTCTCATCCGCCAGCCAGCCAGCCAGCCTGCCTGCCTGCCTGCCTGCCTGCCTGCCTGCCTGCCTGCCTGCCTGCCTGCCTGCCTGCCTGCCTTCACCAACCCCAAGGGCTGGCTCCCAGCCTAACTCTTTTCCTTTCCTCCTGCCTCCACTCTCATCCGCCAGCCAGCCAGCTAGCCTGCCTGCCTGCCTGCCTGCCTGCCTTCACCAACCTCAAGGGCTGGCTCCCAGCCTAACCCTTTTCCTTTCCTCCTGCCTCCACTCTCATTAGCCAGCCAGCCTGCCTGCCTGCCTGCCTTCACCAACCCCAAGGGCTGGCTCCCAGCCTAACTCTTTTCCTTTCCTCCTGCCTCCACTCTCATCCGCCAGCCAGCCAGCTAGCCTGCCTGCCTGCCTTCACCAACCTCAAGGGCTGGCTCCCAGCCTAAC
>NW_027482034.1:0-5000 GCF_051107435.1 Chaetodon auriga | reverse complement strand
GCCCCTGGTACTCTGCTCTCATCCCCGTGCCCTTGGTACTCTGCTCTCATCCCCGTGCCCCTGGTACTCTGCTCTCATCCCCGTGCCCCTGGTACTCCTCTCTCTCTCTCTCTCTCTCTCTCTCTCTCTCTCTCTCTCTCTCTCTCTCTTTCTCTCCCTCTCTCTCATAGACATAGCTCACCTGCCTGACCCCCTCGTCTTTTCACAGCCACAGGGAGGCTTCCATCCTTACCAGGCCTGACCCCCCTCATCTGCTCACAGCCGTGGGGAGGCTTCCAGCCTTTTCCAGGCCCCCAGCATGAGGAGCAGGGCTGGGTGCTGGCTCCAAGCCTGAACCCCTCGTCGTCTTCTAGCAGCCACAGGGAGGCGTCTGGCCTTTCCAGGCCCCCCAGCCTGCTACTCGTGCTGGGGGCTGGCTCCAGGCCTGACCCCCTCACCTTCTCACAGCCACGGGGAGGCTTCCAGCCTTTCCAGGCCCCCAGCACGAGGAGCAGGCTGGGTGCCGGCTCCAGCCCTGACCCCCTCCTCTTCTTCTAGCAGCCACAGGGAGGCGTCTGGCCTTTCCAGGCCCCCCAGCCTGCTACTCGTGCTGGGTGCTGGCTCCAGCCCTGACCCCCTCCTCTTCTTCTAGCAGCCACAGGCAGGCGTCTGGCCTTTCAGGCCCCCCTAGCCTGCTACTCGTACTGGGCGCTGGCTCCAGCCCTGACCCCCTCGTCGTCTTATAGCAGCCACAGGGAGGCGTCTGGCCTTTCCAGGCCCCCCAGCCTGCTACTCGTGCTGGGCGCTGGCTCCAGCCCTGACCCCCTCCTCTTCTTCTAGCAGCCAGAGGGAGGCGTCTGGCCTTTCCAGGCCCCCCAGCCTGCTACTCGTGCTGGGGGCTGGCTCCAGGCCTGACCCCCTCATCTTCTCACAGCCACGGGGAGGCTTCCAGCCTTTCCAGGCCCCCAGCACGAGGAGCAGGCTGGGTGCCGGCTCCAGCCCTGACCCCCTCATCTTCTCACAGCCATGGGGAGGCTTCCAGCCTTTCCAGGCCCCCAGCACGAGGAGCAGGCTGGGTGCCGGCTCCAGCCCTGACCCCCTCATCTTCTCACAGCCATGGGGAGGCTTCCAGCCTTTCCAGGCCCCCAGCACGAGGAGCAGGCTGGGTGCCGGCTCCAGCCCTGACCCCCTCATCTTCTCACAGCCATGGGGAGGCTTCCAGCCTTTCCAGGCCCCCAGCACGAGGAGCAGGCTGGGTGCCGGCTCCAGCCCTGACCCCCTCATCTTCTCACAGCCATGGGGAGGCTTCCAGCCTTTCCAGGCCCCCAGCACGAGGAGCAGGCTGGGTGCCGGCTCCAGCCCTGACCCCCTCATCTTCTCACAGCCATGGGGAGGCTTCCAGCCTTTCCAGGCCCCCAGCACGAGGAGCAGGCTGGGTGCCGGCTCCAGCCCTGACCCCCTCCTCTTCTTCTAGCAGCCACAGGCAGGCGTCTGGCCTTTCCAGGCCCCCCAGCCTGCTACTCGTGCTGGGTGCTGGCTCCAGCCCTGACCCCCTCCTCTTCTTCTAGCAGCCACAGGGAGGCTTCTGGCCTTTCCAGGCCCCCCAGCCTGCTACTCGTGCTGGGTGCTGGCTCCAGCCCTGACCCCCTCCTCTTCTTCTAGCAGCCACAGGGAGGCTTCTGGCCTTTCCAGGCCCCCCAGCCTGCTACTCGTGCTGGGTGCTGGCTCCAGCCCTGACCCCCTCGTCTTCTTCTAGCAGCCACAGGGAGGCTTCTGGCCTTTCCAGGCCCCCCAGCCTGCTACTCGTGCTGGGTGCTGGCTCCAGCCCTGACCCCCTCCTCTTCTTCTAGCAGCCACAGGGAGGCTTCTGGCCTTTCCAGGCCCCCCAGCCTGCTACTCGTGCTGGGTGCTGGCTCCAGCCCTGACCCCCTCGTCTTCTTCTAGCAGCCACAGGCAGGCGTCTGGCCTTTCCAGGCCCCCCAGCCTGCTACTCGTACTGGGGGCTGGCTCCAGGCCTGACCCCCTGGCCTTCTCACAGCCGTGGGGAGGCTTCCGGCCTTTTCCAGGCCCCCAGCATGAGGAGCAGGCTGGGTGCTGGCTCCAGGCCTGACCCCCTCGTCTTCTCGCAGCCACGGGGAGGTTTCCAGCCTTTCCAGGACCCCCAGCCTGCTACTCCTGCTGGGGGCTGGCTCCAGGCCTGACCCCCTGGCCTTCTCACAGCCGTGGGGAGGCTTCCGGCCTTTTCCAGGCATACAGCAACCTCTTTTACTTTTCTTTATTTCTCACAATTACTTTCTTTTATTTTTGTTTAAAAATTCTCAACCTTTGTATATATTCCACATACTATACTGTGCATACACAGTCCAACCTCCGATTCAGGACGAACGATGCGGTTTTCGTCCCGGCCGTGGCACGCCGGACCAGCTCTATACCCTTCACAGGGCTGGCTCCCAGCCTAACCCTTTTCCTTTCCTCCTGCCTCCACTCTCATTAGCCAGCCAGCCTGCCTGCCTGCCTGCCTTCACCAACCCCAAGGGCTGGCTCCCAGCCTAACTCTTTTCCTTTCCTCCTGCCTCCACTCACATCCGCCAGCCAGCCAGCCTGCCTGCCTGCCTGCCTGCCTGCCTGCCTGCCTGCCTTCACCAACCCCAAGGGCTGGCTCCCAGCCTAACTCTTTTCCTTTCCTCCTGCCTCCACTCACATCCGCCAGCCAGCCAGCCTGCCTGCCTGCCTGCCTGCCTGCCTTCACCAACCCCAAGGGCTGGCTCCCAGCCTAACTCTTTTCCTTTCCTCCTGCCTCCACTCTCATCCGCCAGCCAGCCAGCTAGCCTGCCTGCCTGCCTTCACCAACCCCAAGGGCTGGCTCCCAGCCTAACTCTTTTCCTTTCCTCCTGCCTCCACTCTCATCCGCCAGCCAGCCAGCCAGCCTGCCTGCCTGCCTGCCTGCCTGCCTGCCTGCCTGCCTGCCTGCCTGCCTGCCTGCCTGCCTGCCTTCACCAACCCCAAGGGCTGGCTCCCAGCCTAACTCTTTTCCTTTCCTCCTGCCTCCACTCTCATCCGCCAGCCAGCCAGCTAGCCTGCCTGCCTGCCTGCCTGCCTGCCTTCACCAACCTCAAGGGCTGGCTCCCAGCCTAACCCTTTTCCTTTCCTCCTGCCTCCACTCTCATTAGCCAGCCAGCCTGCCTGCCTGCCTGCCTTCACCAACCCCAAGGGCTGGCTCCCAGCCTAACTCTTTTCCTTTCCTCCTGCCTCCACTCTCATCCGCCAGCCAGCCAGCTAGCCTGCCTGCCTGCCTTCACCAACCTCAAGGGCTGGCTCCCAGCCTAACCCTTTTCCTTTCCTCCTGCCTCCACTCTCATCCGCCAGCCAGCCAGCCTGCCAGCCTGCCTGCCTGCCTGCCTTCACCAACCTCAAGGGCTGGCTCCCAGCCTAACCCTTTTCCTTTCCTCCTGCCTCCACTCTCATCCGCCAGCCAGCCAGCCTGCCTGCCTGCCTGCCTGGCTGCCTGCCTGCCTGCCTGCCTTCACCAACCCCAAGGGCTGGCTCCCAGCCTAACCCTTTTCCTTTCCTCCTGCCTCCACTCTCATTAGCCAGCCAGCCAGCCAGCCTGCCTGCCTGCCTGCCTGCCTGCCTGCCTTCACCAACCCCAAGGGCTGGCTCCCAGCCTAACCCTTTTCCTTTCCTCCTGCCTCCACTCTCATCCGCCAGCCAGCCAGCCTGCCTGCCTGCCTGCCTGCCTGCCTGCCTGCCTGCCTGCCTGCCTGCCTGCCATCACCAACCCCAAGGGCTGGCTCCCAGCCTAACCCTTTTCCTTTCCTCCTGCCTCCACTCTCATTAGCCAGCCAGCCAGCCAGCCAGCCTGCCTGCCTGCCTGCCTTCACCAACCCCAAGGGCTGGCTCCCAGCCTAACCCTTTTCCTTTCCTCCTGCCTCCACTCTCATCCGCCAGCCAGCCAGCCAGCCTGCCAGCCTGCCAGCCTGCCAGCCTGCCTGCCTGCCTGCCTGCCTGCCTGCCTGCCTGCCTTCACCAACCCCAAACTTCCATCTCCCACATCCTCCTAGGACCACCCTCCCCACCAGCCGAACCTGTTCACCCACTCTTAAGCACCAACCCCGGAATACACACATACAGCCGCAGGAGCTGGCAGTTCGTGCCCCTGGTAGACCGTTTGAAGCTTCGTGCCCCTGGTAGCCTGCTAGAAGCTTCGTGCCCCTGGTAGCCCGTGTGAAGCTTCGTGCCCCTGGTATTCCATTAGAAGCTTCGTGCCCCTGGTAGCCCGTGTGAAGCTTCGTGCCCCTGGTATTCCCTTAGAAGCTTCGTGCCCCTGGTAGCCCGTGTGAAGCTTCGTGCCCCTGGTATTCCATTAGAAGCTTCGTGCCCCTGGTAGCCCGTGTGAAGCTTCGTGCCCCTGGTATTCCATTAGAAGCTTCGTGCCCCTGTAGCCTGTTAGAAGCTTCGTGCCCCTGGTAGCCCATTAGAAGCTTCGTGCCCCTGGTAGCCCGTTTGGAACTTTGTCTCCCTGATAGCCAGTCTGAGATTTTGTGCCCCTGGTAACCCGTTTGAAGCTTCGTGCCCCTGGTATTCTGTGTCAAACCATGTGCATCTCTCATGGTAGGTGACTCCAGCAGCCCAGCTCAGCTCAGCTCAGCTCAGCTCAGCTCAGCCAGCCAGCGTGGACTTTATCTCTCCCCCCTCTCTCTCTCTGTGTGTCTGCCTTACTTTTTCCACGCTGCGCTCTTTTGCCGGTGCCCCTGGTAGTCCGCCGGACTCGCGGGGAGGGGGTTGTCGGCGGGGGGCCGACAAAAGCTTGGATCGAGGGCTGACTTTCAATAGATCGCAGCGAGGGAGCTGCTCTGCTACGTACGAAACCCTGACCCAGAATCAGGTCGTCTGCAAGTGATTCAGCACCAGGTTCTCCACAAACATGCGGTGCGAGATAGGAGAGGGGCGACCATCGTCCGGCCGCGCCCCAGCCCTGTCACGTGCGGCTCTGCTCACCGACCGAGGCCGGTTATCCGGGG
>NW_027482033.1:0-51590 GCF_051107435.1 Chaetodon auriga | reverse complement strand
AAATGGCCCTGGAGTGCCCTCTGCTGGATAAAGCCGAGAACAGCACTTTGGTGGCTTGTTTAAAATCCTCTGTCTGTGTGTATATTCTGTGGAACCGTGATAATTGTCATTTGAAATAAACTTTTGTGTCCAATTGGTTGTGTAGAGTGAATATGGGTCCGTTGAATGTGGTTGTGTCCAAGAAATTAACCAAATTGTGATGACCTACGGATTTACATTTTATACAGCGATTATGCTTGTTAAGATGTACAAAAACATTACAAATTCCTCCTCCTCAAATATAAATAAATAAATAAATCAAGTTTTTAATTGTTTGGATGTCGTCTTGTGTATCAGTCTTAGTATAAAGGCTGTCCACATCAATTGTGAATAGAAAAGAGCGGACCTTGTGTGTAAAGTCCGGATCCTGGCATTGGACTCTGTTCTGCGCTGGTGTGTTTGGATTGTTGTTTGACTTACGGATGGGCTGCTGATACCGCCACGGTCGGTAGTTATTCCAGCCATTATTGCGGATGATGTACGGGCGCTGGTTAGATGATGAGCCGGCGGTCACACGCGGGCGTCCTCCGTCATACCAGCCGGTGCGCATCTGGCCGCGCGGCGCTGCTACAAAAGTCTTCGGGGACTGTTGGATGACCACGGCTGGACTGCTGGTCAGCTCTGGTCAATTGTGAATGTTTGTGAAAGACAACATTGTTTATTTTGACCACCGTATGTAGTTACTGTGAAAAATGTAACAAGTGTTCATCTTGTCTCATTTTGTGCTTGTCTCGCTCATATAGCGTCATTTTGCCAGGAAAATCAAAGGAAAGTCAATATTTAAGATTCATTTCTTTTTCTGTGTCAAACTGTCTTAGAATGACAATCCCACTTTAGAAACATCAATTGTGCATGTTTTTGAAGGACAACATGATTTATTTTGACTTGGTGTTGAGTTACTGTGAAAAATGCAACACGTCTCATTTTGTGCTTGTCTCGCTCGTACAGTTTGAGATTGACAGTGAAATCAGATGAATGTCACTATTTAAAACTCAGCTGTTGTTATGTGTCAAACTGTCTTCGAATGACAATTCCCCTCCCCACCCTCTGCTCTCCTCCTCGACACTTTCATTAAGGCCGTGTGGATATGCTGTTCCTGATTAATTAACCCAATCTCTCTCAGCTCTTCTTCTCTGGGCCGTGGACCATTTTGGTTTACACTCCAGGGTCAGGGCATGTACTGGATCCCAGTCAGGGGAGACAAATGCTGGAAAACATGCCGGTCAGTATTCTTTTGTTCTACAATATTGTATTTATGACATGCAATCTGTACATGTATTGTCAGGCTTGTTTCTCCCACATATCTTTTGCCACATTATTTACAAATCACCATATACACACATTTTTGAAAGAAATATTCCCCTGTCTGGCGCTTTTAAACCCCTCTTATTCACGCAAGTCGTCCAGCAATCCTTGTCGTTCGAAATAATTCCAAAAATGGCCCTGGAGTGCCCTCTGCTGGATAAAGCCGAGAACAGCACTTTGGTGGCTTGTTTAAAATCCTCTGTCTGTGTGTATATTCTGTGGAACCGTGATAATTGTCATTTGAAATAAACTTTTGTGTCCAATTGGTTGTGTAGAGTGAATATGGGTCCGTTGAATGTGGTTGTGTCCAAGAAATTAACCAAATTGTGATGACCTACGGATTTACATTTTATACAGCGATTATGCTTGTTAAGATGTACAAAAACATTACAAATTCCTCCTCCTCAAATATAAATAAATAAATAAATCAAGTTTTTAATTGTTTGGATGTCGTCTTGTGTATCAGTCTTAGTATAAAGGCTGTCCACATCAATTGTGAATAGAAAAGAGCGGACCTTGTGTGTAAAGTCCGGATCCTGGCATTGGACTCTGTTCTGCGCTGGTGTGTTTGGATTGTTGTTTGACTTACGGATGGGCTGCTGATACCGCCACGGTCGGTAGTTATTCCAGCCATTATTGCGGATGATGTACGGGCGCTGGTTAGATGATGAGCCGGCGGTCACACGCGGGCGTCCTCCGTCATACCAGCCGGTGCGCATCTGGCTGCGCGGCGCTGCTACAAAAGTCTTCGGGGACTGTTGGATAACCACGGCGGTACTGCTGGTCAGCTCTGGTCAATTGTGAATGTTTGTGAAAGACAACATTGTTTATTTTGACCACCGTATGTAGTTACTGTGAAAAATGTAACAAGTGTTCATCTTGTCTCATTTTGTGCTTGTCTCGCTCATATAGCGTCATTTTGCCAGGAAAATCAAAGGAAAGTCAATATTTAAGATTCATTTCTTTTTCTGTGTCAAACTGTCTTAGAATGACAATCCCACTTTAGAAACATCAATTGTGCATGTTTTTGAAGGACAACATGATTTATTTTGACTTGGTGTTGAGTTACTGTGAAAAATGCAACACGTCTCATTTTGTGCTTGTCTCGCTCGTACAGTTTGAGATTGACAGTGAAATCAGATGAATGTCACTATTTAAAACTCAGCTGTTGTTATGTGTCAAACTGTCTTCGAATGACAATTCCCCTCCCCACCCTCTGCTCTCCTCCTCGACACTTTCATTAAGGCCGTGTGGATATGCTGTTCCTGATTAATTAACCCAATCTCTCTCAGCTCTTCTTCTCTGGGCCGTGGACCATTTTGGTTTACACTCCAGGGTCAGGGCATGTACTGGATCCCAGTCAGGGGAGACAAATGCTGGAAAACATGCCGGTCAGTATTCTTTTGTTCTACAATATTGTATTTATGACATGCAATCTGTACATGTATTGTCAGGCTTGTTTCTCCCACATATCTTTTGCCACATTATTTACAAATCACCATATACACACATTTTTGAAAGAAATATTCCCCTGTCTGGCGCTTTTAAACCCCTCTTATTCACGCAAGTCGTCCAGCAATCCTTGTCGTTCGAAATAATTCCAAAAATGGCCCTGGAGTGCCCTCTGCTGGATAAAGCCGAGAACAGCACTTTGGTGGCTTGTTTAAAATCCTCTGTCTGTGTGTATATTCTGTGGAACCGTGATAATTGTCATTTGAAATAAACTTTTGTGTCCAATTGGTTGTGTAGAGTGAATATGGGTCCGTTGAATGTGGTTGTGTCCAAGAAATTAACCAAATTGTGATGACCTACGGATTTACATTTTATACAGCGATTATGCTTGTTAAGATGTACAAAAACATTACAAATTCCTCCTCCTCAAATATAAATAAATAAATAAATCAAGTTTTTAATTGTTTGGATGTCGTCTTGTGTATCAGTCTTAGTATAAAGGCTGTCCACATCAATTGTGAATAGAAAAGAGCGGACCTTGTGTGTAAAGTCCGGATCCTGGCATTGGACTCTGTTCTGCGCTGGTGTGTTTGGATTGTTGTTTGACTTACGGATGGGCTGCTGATACCGCCACGGTCGGTAGTTATTCCAGCCATTATTGCGGATGATGTACGGGCGCTGGTTAGATGATGAGCCGGCGGTCACACGCGGGCGTCCTCCGTCATACCAGCCGGTGCGCATCTGGCTGCGCGGCGCTGCTACAAAAGTCTTCGGGGACTGTTGGATAACCACGGCGGTACTGCTGGTCAGCTCTGGTCAATTGTGAATGTTTGTGAAAGACAACATTGTTTATTTTGACCACCGTATGTAGTTACTGTGAAAAATGTAACAAGTGTTCATCTTGTCTCATTTTGTGCTTGTCTCGCTCATATAGCGTCATTTTGCCAGGAAAATCAAAGGAAAGTCAATATTTAAGATTCATTTCTTTTTCTGTGTCAAACTGTCTTAGAATGACAATCCCACTTTAGAAACATCAATTGTGCATGTTTTTGAAGGACAACATGATTTATTTTGACTTGGTGTTGAGTTACTGTGAAAAATGCAACACGTCTCATTTTGTGCTTGTCTCGCTCGTACAGTTTGAGATTGACAGTGAAATCAGATGAATGTCACTATTTAAAACTCAGCTGTTGTTATGTGTCAAACTGTCTTCGAATGACAATTCCCCTCCCCACCCTCTGCTCTCCTCCTCGACACTTTCATTAAGGCCGTGTGGATATGCTGTTCCTGATTAATTAACCCAATCTCTCTCAGCTCTTCTTCTCTGGGCCGTGGACCATTTTGGTTTACACTCCAGGGTCAGGGCATGTACTGGATCCCAGTCAGGGGAGACAAATGCTGGAAAACATGCCGGTCAGTATTCTTTTGTTCTACAATATTGTATTTATGACATGCAATCTGTACATGTATTGTCAGGCTTGTTTCTCCCACATATCTTTTGCCACATTATTTACAAATCACCATATACACACATTTTTGAAAGAAATATTCCCCTGTCTGGCGCTTTTAAACCCCTCTTATTCGCGCAAGTCGTCCAGCAATCCTTGTCGTTCGAAATAATTCCAAAAATGGCCCTGGAGTGCCCTCTGCTGGATAAAGCCGAGAACAGCACTTTGGTGGCTTGTTTAAAATCCTCTGTCTGTGTGTATATTCTGTGGAACCGTGATAATTGTCATTTGAAATAAACTTTTGTGTCCAATTGGTTGTGTAGAGTGAATATGGGTCCGTTGAATGTGGTTGTGTCCAAGAAATTAACCAAATTGTGATGACCTACGGATTTACATTTTATACAGCGATTATGCTTGTTAAGATGTACAAAAACATTACAAATTCCTCCTCCTCAAATATAAATAAATAAATAAATCAAGTTTTTAATTGCTTGGATGTCGTCTTGTGTATCAGTCTTAGTATAAAGGCTGTCCACATCAATTGTGAATAGAAAAGAGCGGACCTTGTGTGTAAAGTCCGGATCCTGGCATTGGACTCTGTTCTGCGCTGGTGTGTTTGGATTGTTGTTTGACTTACGGATGGGCTGCTGATACCGCCACGGTCGGTAGTTATTCCAGCCATTATTGCGGATGATGTACGGGCGCTGGTTAGATGATGAGCCGGCGGTCACACGCGGGCGTCCTCCGTCATACCAGCCGGTGCGCATCTGGCCGCGCGGCGCTGCTACAAAAGTCTTCGGGGACTGTTGGATGACCACGGCTGGACTGCTGGTCAGCTCTGGTCAATTGTGAATGTTTGTGAAAGACAACATTGTTTATTTTGACCACCGTATGTAGTTACTGTGAAAAATGTAACAAGTGTTCATCTTGTCTCATTTTGTGCTTGTCTCGCTCATATAGCGTCATTTTGCCAGGAAAATCAAAGGAAAGTCAATATTTAAGATTCATTTCTTTTTCTGTGTCAAACTGTCTTAGAATGACAATCCCACTTTAGAAACATCAATTGTGCATGTTTTTGAAGGACAACATGATTTATTTTGACTTGGTGTTGAGTTACTGTGAAAAATGCAACACGTCTCATTTTGTGCTTGTCTCGCTCGTACAGTTTGAGATTGACAGTGAAATCAGATGAATGTCACTATTTAAAACTCAGCTGTTGTTATGTGTCAAACTGTCTTCGAATGACAATTCCCCTCCCCACCCTCTGCTCTCCTCCTCGACACTTCCATTAAGGCCGTGTGGATATGCTGTTCCTGATTAATTAACCCAATCTCTCTCAGCTCTTCTTCTCTGGGCCGTGGACCATTTTGGTTTACACTCCAGGGTCAGGGCATGTACTGGATCCCAGTCAGGGGAGACAAATGCTGGAAAACATGCCGGTCAGTATTCTTTTGTTCTACAATATTGTATTTATGACATGCAATCTGTACATGTATTGTCAGGCTTGTTTCTCCCACATATCTTTTGCCACATTATTTACAAATCACCATATACACACATTTTTGAAAGAAATATTCCCCTGTCTGGCGCTTTTAAACCCCTCTTATTCGCGCAAGTCGTCCAGCAATCCTTGTCGTTCGAAATAATTCCAAAAATGGCCCTGGAGTGCCCTCTGCTGGATAAAGCCGAGAACAGCACTTTGGTGGCTTGTTTAAAATCCTCTGTCTGTGTGTATATTCTGTGGAACCGTGATAATTGTCATTTGAAATAAACTTTTGTGTCCAATTGGTTGTGTAGAGTGAATATGGGTCCGTTGAATGTGGTTGTGTCCAAGAAATTAACCAAATTGTGATGACCTACGGATTTACATTTTATACAGCGATTATGCTTGTTAAGATGTACAAAAACATTACAAATTCCTCCTCCTCAAATATAAATAAATAAATAAATCAAGTTTTTAATTGCTTGGATGTCGTCTTGTGTATCAGTCTTAGTATAAAGGCTGTCCACATCAATTGTGAATAGAAAAGAGCGGACCTTGTGTGTAAAGTCCGGATCCTGGCATTGGACTCTGTTCTGCGCTGGTGTGTTTGGATTGTTGTTTGACTTACGGATGGGCTGCTGATACCGCCACGGTCGGTAGTTATTCCAGCCATTATTGCGGATGATGTACGGGCGCTGGTTAGATGATGAGCCGGCGGTCACACGCGGGCGTCCTCCGTCATACCAGCCGGTGCGCATCTGGCCGCGCGGCGCTGCTACAAAAGTCTTCGGGGACTGTTGGATGACCACGGCTGGACTGCTGGTCAGCTCTGGTCAATTGTGAATGTTTGTGAAAGACAACATTGTTTATTTTGACCACCGTATGTAGTTACTGTGAAAAATGTAACAAGTGTTCATCTTGTCTCATTTTGTGCTTGTCTCGCTCATATAGCGTCATTTTGCCAGGAAAATCAAAGGAAAGTCAATATTTAAGATTCATTTCTTTTTCTGTGTCAAACTGTCTTAGAATGACAATCCCACTTTAGAAACATCAATTGTGCATGTTTTTGAAGGACAACATGATTTATTTTGACTTGGTGTTGAGTTACTGTGAAAAATGCAACACGTCTCATTTTGTGCTTGTCTCGCTCGTACAGTTTGAGATTGACAGTGAAATCAGATGAATGTCACTATTTAAAACTCAGCTGTTGTTATGTGTCAAACTGTCTTCGAATGACAATTCCCCTCCCCACCCTCTGCTCTCCTCCTCGACACTTCCATTAAGGCCGTGTGGATATGCTGTTCCTGATTAATTAACCCAATCTCTCTCAGCTCTTCTTCTCTGGGCCGTGGACCATTTTGGTTTACACTCCAGGGTCAGGGCATGTACTGGATCCCAGTCAGGGGAGACAAATGCTGGAAAACATGCCGGTCAGTATTCTTTTGTTCTACAATATTGTATTTATGACATGCAATCTGTACATGTATTGTCAGGCTTGTTTCTCCCACATATCTTTTGCCACATTATTTACAAATCACCATATACACACATTTTTGAAAGAAATATTCCCCTGTCTGGCGCTTTTAAACCCCTCTTATTCGCGCAAGTCGTCCAGCAATCCTTGTCGTTCGAAATAATTCCAAAAATGGCCCTGGAGTGCCCTCTGCTGGATAAAGCCGAGAACAGCACTTTGGTGGCTTGTTTAAAATCCTCTGTCTGTGTGTATATTCTGTGGAACCGTGATAATTGTCATTTGAAATAAACTTTTGTGTCCAATTGGTTGTGTAGAGTGAATATGGGTCCGTTGAATGTGGTTGTGTCCAAGAAATTAACCAAATTGTGATGACCTACGGATTTACATTTTATACAGCGATTATGCTTGTTAAGATGTACAAAAACATTACAAATTCCTCCTCCTCAAATATAAATAAATAAATAAATCAAGTTTTTAATTGTTTGGATGTCGTCTTGTGTATCAGTCTTAGTATAAAGGCTGTCCACATCAATTGTGAATAGAAAAGAGCGGACCTTGTGTGTAAAGTCCGGATCCTGGCATTGGACTCTGTTCTGCGCTGGTGTGTTTGGATTGTTGTTTGACTTACGGATGGGCTGCTGATACCGCCACGGTCGGTAGTTATTCCAGCCATTATTGCGGATGATGTACGGGCGCTGGTTAGATGATGAGCCGGCGGTCACACGCGGGCGTCCTCCGTCATACCAGCCGGTGCGCATCTGGCCGCGCGGCGCTGCTACAAAAGTCTTCGGGGACTGTTGGATGACCGCGGCTGGACTGCTGGTCAGCTCTGGTCAATTGTGAATGTTTGTGAAAGACAACATTGTTTATTTTGACCACCGTATGTAGTTACTGTGAAAAATGTAACAAGTGTTCATCTTGTCTCATTTTGTGCTTGTCTCGCTCATATAGCGTCATTTTGCCAGGAAAATCAAAGGAAAGTCAATATTTAAGATTCATTTCTTTTTCTGTGTCAAACTGTCTTAGAATGACAATCCCACTTTAGAAACATCAATTGTGCATGTTTTTGAAGGACAACATGATTTATTTTGACTTGGTGTTGAGTTACTGTGAAAAATGCAACACGTCTCATTTTGTGCTTGTCTCGCTCGTACAGTTTGAGATTGACAGTGAAATCAGATGAATGTCACTATTTAAAACTCAGCTGTTGTTATGTGTCAAACTGTCTTCGAATGACAATTCCCCTCCCCACCCTCTGCTCTCCTCCTCGACACTTTCATTAAGGCCGTGTGGATATGCTGTTCCTGATTAATTAACCCAATCTCTCTCAGCTCTTCTTCTCTGGGCCGTGGACCATTTTGGTTTACACTCCAGGGTCAGGGCATGTACTGGATCCCAGTCAGGGGAGACAAATGCTGGAAAACATGCCGGTCAGTATTCTTTTGTTCTACAATATTGTATTTATGACATGCAATCTGTACATGTATTGTCAGGCTTGTTTCTCCCACATATCTTTTGCCACATTATTTACAAATCACCATATACACACATTTTTGAAAGAAATATTCCCCTGTCTGGCGCTTTTAAACCCCTCTTATTCGCGCAAGTCGTCCAGCAATCCTTGTCGTTCGAAATAATTCCAAAAATGGCCCTGGAGTGCCCTCTGCTGGATAAAGCCGAGAACAGCACTTTGGTGGCTTGTTTAAAATCCTCTGTCTGTGTGTATATTCTGTGGAACCGTGATAATTGTCATTTGAAATAAACTTTTGTGTCCAATTGGTTGTGTAGAGTGAATATGGGTCCGTTGAATGTGGTTGTGTCCAAGAAATTAACCAAATTGTGATGACCTACGGATTTACATTTTATACAGCGATTATGCTTGTTAAGATGTACAAAAACATTACAAATTCCTCCTCCTCAAATATAAATAAATAAATAAATCAAGTTTTTAATTGCTTGGATGTCGTCTTGTGTATCAGTCTTAGTATAAAGGCTGTCCACATCAATTGTGAATAGAAAAGAGCGGACCTTGTGTGTAAAGTCCGGATCCTGGCATTGGACTCTGTTCTGCGCTGGTGTGTTTGGATTGTTGTTTGACTTACGGATGGGCTGCTGATACCGCCACGGTCGGTAGTTATTCCAGCCATTATTGCGGATGATGTACGGGCGCTGGTTAGATGATGAGCCGGCGGTCACACGCGGGCGTCCTCCGTCATACCAGCCGGTGCGCATCTGGCCGCGCGGCGCTGCTACAAAAGTCTTCGGGGACTGTTGGATGACCACGGCTGGACTGCTGGTCAGCTCTGGTCAATTGTGAATGTTTGTGAAAGACAACATTGTTTATTTTGACCACCGTATGTAGTTACTGTGAAAAATGTAACAAGTGTTCATCTTGTCTCATTTTGTGCTTGTCTCGCTCATATAGCGTCATTTTGCCAGGAAAATCAAAGGAAAGTCAATATTTAAGATTCATTTCTTTTTCTGTGTCAAACTGTCTTAGAATGACAATCCCACTTTAGAAACATCAATTGTGCATGTTTTTGAAGGACAACATGATTTATTTTGACTTGGTGTTGAGTTACTGTGAAAAATGCAACACGTCTCATTTTGTGCTTGTCTCGCTCGTACAGTTTGAGATTGACAGTGAAATCAGATGAATGTCACTATTTAAAACTCAGCTGTTGTTATGTGTCAAACTGTCTTCGAATGACAATTCCCCTCCCCACCCTCTGCTCTCCTCCTCGACACTTTCATTAAGGCCGTGTGGATATGCTGTTCCTGATTAATTAACCCAATCTCTCTCAGCTCTTCTTCTCTGGGCCGTGGACCATTTTGGTTTACACTCCAGGGTCAGGGCATGTACTGGATCCCAGTCAGGGGAGACAAATGCTGGAAAACATGCCGGTCAGTATTCTTTTGTTCTACAATATTGTATTTATGACATGCAATCTGTACATGTATTGTCAGGCTTGTTTCTCCCACATATCTTTTGCCACATTATTTACAAATCACCATATACACACATTTTTGAAAGAAATATTCCCCTGTCTGGCGCTTTTAAACCCCTCTTATTCGCGCAAGTCGTCCAGCAATCCTTGTCGTTCGAAATAATTCCAAAAATGGCCCTGGAGTGCCCTCTGCTGGATAAAGCCGAGAACAGCACTTTGGTGGCTTGTTTAAAATCCTCTGTCTGTGTGTATATTCTGTGGAACCGTGATAATTGTCATTTGAAATAAACTTTTGTGTCCAATTGGTTGTGTAGAGTGAATATGGGTCCGTTGAATGTGGTTGTGTCCAAGAAATTAACCAAATTGTGATGACCTACGGATTTACATTTTATACAGCGATTATGCTTGTTAAGATGTACAAAAACATTACAAATTCCTCCTCCTCAAATATAAATAAATAAATAAATCAAGTTTTTAATTGCTTGGATGTCGTCTTGTGTATCAGTCTTAGTATAAAGGCTGTCCACATCAATTGTGAATAGAAAAGAGCGGACCTTGTGTGTAAAGTCCGGATCCTGGCATTGGACTCTGTTCTGCGCTGGTGTGTTTGGATTGTTGTTTGACTTACGGATGGGCTGCTGATACCGCCACGGTCGGTAGTTATTCCAGCCATTATTGCGGATGATGTACGGGCGCTGGTTAGATGATGAGCCGGCGGTCACACGCGGGCGTCCTCCGTCATACCAGCCGGTGCGCATCTGGCCGCGCGGCGCTGCTACAAAAGTCTTCGGGGACTGTTGGATGACCACGGCTGGACTGCTGGTCAGCTCTGGTCAATTGTGAATGTTTGTGAAAGACAACATTGTTTATTTTGACCACCGTATGTAGTTACTGTGAAAAATGTAACAAGTGTTCATCTTGTCTCATTTTGTGCTTGTCTCGCTCATATAGCGTCATTTTGCCAGGAAAATCAAAGGAAAGTCAATATTTAAGATTCATTTCTTTTTCTGTGTCAAACTGTCTTAGAATGACAATCCCACTTTAGAAACATCAATTGTGCATGTTTTTGAAGGACAACATGATTTATTTTGACTTGGTGTTGAGTTACTGTGAAAAATGCAACACGTCTCATTTTGTGCTTGTCTCGCTCGTACAGTTTGAGATTGACAGTGAAATCAGATGAATGTCACTATTTAAAACTCAGCTGTTGTTATGTGTCAAACTGTCTTCGAATGACAATTCCCCTCCCCACCCTCTGCTCTCCTCCTCGACACTTTCATTAAGGCCGTGTGGATATGCTGTTCCTGATTAATTAACCCAATCTCTCTCAGCTCTTCTTCTCTGGGCCGTGGACCATTTTGGTTTACACTCCAGGGTCAGGGCATGTACTGGATCCCAGTCAGGGGAGACAAATGCTGGAAAACATGCCGGTCAGTATTCTTTTGTTCTACAATATTGTATTTATGACATGCAATCTGTACATGTATTGTCAGGCTTGTTTCTCCCACATATCTTTTGCCACATTATTTACAAATCACCATATACACACATTTTTGAAAGAAATATTCCCCTGTCTGGCGCTTTTAAACCCCTCTTATTCGCGCAAGTCGTCCAGCAATCCTTGTCGTTCGAAATAATTCCAAAAATGGCCCTGGAGTGCCCTCTGCTGGATAAAGCCGAGAACAGCACTTTGGTGGCTTGTTTAAAATCCTCTGTCTGTGTGTATATTCTGTGGAACCGTGATAATTGTCATTTGAAATAAACTTTTGTGTCCAATTGGTTGTGTAGAGTGAATATGGGTCCGTTGAATGTGGTTGTGTCCAAGAAATTAACCAAATTGTGATGACCTACGGATTTACATTTTATACAGCGATTATGCTTGTTAAGATGTACAAAAACATTACAAATTCCTCCTCCTCAAATATAAATAAATAAATAAATCAAGTTTTTAATTGCTTGGATGTCGTCTTGTGTATCAGTCTTAGTATAAAGGCTGTCCACATCAATTGTGAATAGAAAAGAGCGGACCTTGTGTGTAAAGTCCGGATCCTGGCATTGGACTCTGTTCTGCGCTGGTGTGTTTGGATTGTTGTTTGACTTACGGATGGGCTGCTGATACCGCCACGGTCGGTAGTTATTCCAGCCATTATTGCGGATGATGTACGGGCGCTGGTTAGATGATGAGCCGGCGGTCACACGCGGGCGTCCTCCGTCATACCAGCCGGTGCGCATCTGGCCGCGCGGCGCTGCTACAAAAGTCTTCGGGGACTGTTGGATGACCACGGCTGGACTGCTGGTCAGCTCTGGTCAATTGTGAATGTTTGTGAAAGACAACATTGTTTATTTTGACCACCGTATGTAGTTACTGTGAAAAATGTAACAAGTGTTCATCTTGTCTCATTTTGTGCTTGTCTCGCTCATATAGCGTCATTTTGCCAGGAAAATCAAAGGAAAGTCAATATTTAAGATTCATTTCTTTTTCTGTGTCAAACTGTCTTAGAATGACAATCCCACTTTAGAAACATCAATTGTGCATGTTTTTGAAGGACAACATGATTTATTTTGACTTGGTGTTGAGTTACTGTGAAAAATGCAACACGTCTCATTTTGTGCTTGTCTCGCTCGTACAGTTTGAGATTGACAGTGAAATCAGATGAATGTCACTATTTAAAACTCAGCTGTTGTTATGTGTCAAACTGTCTTCGAATGACAATTCCCCTCCCCACCCTCTGCTCTCCTCCTCGACACTTCCATTAAGGCCGTGTGGATATGCTGTTCCTGATTAATTAACCCAATCTCTCTCAGCTCTTCTTCTCTGGGCCGTGGACCATTTTGGTTTACACTCCAGGGTCAGGGCATGTACTGGATCCCAGTCAGGGGAGACAAATGCTGGAAAACATGCCGGTCAGTATTCTTTTGTTCTACAATATTGTATTTATGACATGCAATCTGTACATGTATTGTCAGGCTTGTTTCTCCCACATATCTTTTGCCACATTATTTACAAATCACCATATACACACATTTTTGAAAGAAATATTCCCCTGTCTGGCGCTTTTAAACCCCTCTTATTCGCGCAAGTCGTCCAGCAATCCTTGTCGTTCGAAATAATTCCAAAAATGGCCCTGGAGTGCCCTCTGCTGGATAAAGCCGAGAACAGCACTTTGGTGGCTTGTTTAAAATCCTCTGTCTGTGTGTATATTCTGTGGAACCGTGATAATTGTCATTTGAAATAAACTTTTGTGTCCAATTGGTTGTGTAGAGTGAATATGGGTCCGTTGAATGTGGTTGTGTCCAAGAAATTAACCAAATTGTGATGACCTACGGATTTACATTTTATACAGCGATTATGCTTGTTAAGATGTACAAAAACATTACAAATTCCTCCTCCTCAAATATAAATAAATAAATAAATCAAGTTTTTAATTGTTTGGATGTCGTCTTGTGTATCAGTCTTAGTATAAAGGCTGTCCACATCAATTGTGAATAGAAAAGAGCGGACCTTGTGTGTAAAGTCCGGATCCTGGCATTGGACTCTGTTCTGCGCTGGTGTGTTTGGATTGTTGTTTGACTTACGGATGGGCTGCTGATACCGCCACGGTCGGTAGTTATTCCAGCCATTATTGCGGATGATGTACGGGCGCTGGTTAGATGATGAGCCAGCGGTCACACGCGGGCGTCCTCCGTCATACCAGCCGGTGCGCATCTGGCCGCGCGGCGCTGCTACAAAAGTCTTCGGGGACTGTTGGATGACCACGGCTGGACTGCTGGTCAGCTCTGGTCAATTGTGAATGTTTGTGAAAGACAACATTGTTTATTTTGACCACCGTATGTAGTTACTGTGAAAAATGTAACAAGTGTTCATCTTGTCTCATTTTGTGCTTGTCTCGCTCATATAGCGTCATTTTGCCAGGAAAATCAAAGGAAAGTCAATATTTAAGATTCATTTCTTTTTCTGTGTCAAACTGTCTTAGAATGACAATCCCACTTTAGAAACATCAATTGTGCATGTTTTTGAAGGACAACATGATTTATTTTGACTTGGTGTTGAGTTACTGTGAAAAATGCAACACGTCTCATTTTGTGCTTGTCTCGCTCGTACAGTTTGAGATTGACAGTGAAATCAGATGAATGTCACTATTTAAAACTCAGCTGTTGTTATGTGTCAAACTGTCTTCGAATGACAATTCCCCTCCCCACCCTCTGCTCTCCTCCTCGACACTTTCATTAAGGCCGTGTGGATATGCTGTTCCTGATTAATTAACCCAATCTCTCTCAGCTCTTCTTCTCTGGGCCGTGGACCATTTTGGTTTACACTCCAGGGTCAGGGCATGTACTGGATCCCAGTCAGGGGAGACAAATGCTGGAAAACATGCCGGTCAGTATTCTTTTGTTCTACAATATTGTATTTATGACATGCAATCTGTACATGTATTGTCAGGCTTGTTTCTCCCACATATCTTTTGCCACATTATTTACAAATCACCATATACACACATTTTTGAAAGAAATATTCCCCTGTCTGGCGCTTTTAAACCCCTCTTATTCGCGCAAGTCGTCCAGCAATCCTTGTCGTTCGAAATAATTCCAAAAATGGCCCTGGAGTGCCCTCTGCTGGATAAAGCCGAGAACAGCACTTTGGTGGCTTGTTTAAAATCCTCTGTCTGTGTGTATATTCTGTGGAACCGTGATAATTGTCATTTGAAATAAACTTTTGTGTCCAATTGGTTGTGTAGAGTGAATATGGGTCCGTTGAATGTGGTTGTGTCCAAGAAATTAACCAAATTGTGATGACCTACGGATTTACATTTTATACAGCGATTATGCTTGTTAAGATGTACAAAAACATTACAAATTCCTCCTCCTCAAATATAAATAAATAAATAAATCAAGTTTTTAATTGTTTGGATGTCGTCTTGTGTATCAGTCTTAGTATAAAGGCTGTCCACATCAATTGTGAATAGAAAAGAGCGGACCTTGTGTGTAAAGTCCGGATCCTGGCATTGGACTCTGTTCTGCGCTGGTGTGTTTGGATTGTTGTTTGACTTACGGATGGGCTGCTGATACCGCCACGGTCGGTAGTTATTCCAGCCATTATTGCGGATGATGTACGGGCGCTGGTTAGATGATGAGCCGGCGGTCACACGCGGGCGTCCTCCGTCATACCAGCCGGTGCGCATCTGGCCGCGCGGCGCTGCTACAAAAGTCTTCGGGGACTGTTGGATGACCACGGCTGGACTGCTGGTCAGCTCTGGTCAATTGTGAATGTTTGTGAAAGACAACATTGTTTATTTTGACCACCGTATGTAGTTACTGTGAAAAATGTAACAAGTGTTCATCTTGTCTCATTTTGTGCTTGTCTCGCTCATATAGCGTCATTTTGCCAGGAAAATCAAAGGAAAGTCAATATTTAAGATTCATTTCTTTTTCTGTGTCAAACTGTCTTAGAATGACAATCCCACTTTAGAAACATCAATTGTGCATGTTTTTGAAGGACAACATGATTTATTTTGACTTGGTGTTGAGTTACTGTGAAAAATGCAACACGTCTCATTTTGTGCTTGTCTCGCTCGTACAGTTTGAGATTGACAGTGAAATCAGATGAATGTCACTATTTAAAACTCAGCTGTTGTTATGTGTCAAACTGTCTTCGAATGACAATTCCCCTCCCCACCCTCTGCTCTCCTCCTCGACACTTTCATTAAGGCCGTGTGGATATGCTGTTCCTGATTAATTAACCCAATCTCTCTCAGCTCTTCTTCTCTGGGCCGTGGACCATTTTGGTTTACACTCCAGGGTCAGGGCATGTACTGGATCCCAGTCAGGGGAGACAAATGCTGGAAAACATGCCGGTCAGTATTCTTTTGTTCTACAATATTGTATTTATGACATGCAATCTGTACATGTATTGTCAGGCTTGTTTCTCCCACATATCTTTTGCCACATTATTTACAAATCACCATATACACACATTTTTGAAAGAAATATTCCCCTGTCTGGCGCTTTTAAACCCCTCTTATTCGCGCAAGTCGTCCAGCAATCCTTGTCGTTCGAAATAATTCCAAAAATGGCCCTGGAGTGCCCTCTGCTGGATAAAGCCGAGAACAGCACTTTGGTGGCTTGTTTAAAATCCTCTGTCTGTGTGTATATTCTGTGGAACCGTGATAATTGTCATTTGAAATAAACTTTTGTGTCCAATTGGTTGTGTAGAGTGAATATGGGTCCGTTGAATGTGGTTGTGTCCAAGAAATTAACCAAATTGTGATGACCTACGGATTTACATTTTATACAGCGATTATGCTTGTTAAGATGTACAAAAACATTACAAATTCCTCCTCCTCAAATATAAATAAATAAATAAATCAAGTTTTTAATTGCTTGGATGTCGTCTTGTGTATCAGTCTTAGTATAAAGGCTGTCCACATCAATTGTGAATAGAAAAGAGCGGACCTTGTGTGTAAAGTCCGGATCCTGGCATTGGACTCTGTTCTGCGCTGGTGTGTTTGGATTGTTGTTTGACTTACGGATGGGCTGCTGATACCGCCACGGTCGGTAGTTATTCCAGCCATTATTGCGGATGATGTACGGGCGCTGGTTAGATGATGAGCCGGCGGTCACACGCGGGCGTCCTCCGTCATACCAGCCGGTGCGCATCTGGCCGCGCGGCGCTGCTACAAAAGTCTTCGGGGACTGTTGGATGACCACGGCTGGACTGCTGGTCAGCTCTGGTCAATTGTGAATGTTTGTGAAAGACAACATTGTTTATTTTGACCACCGTATGTAGTTACTGTGAAAAATGTAACAAGTGTTCATCTTGTCTCATTTTGTGCTTGTCTCGCTCATATAGCGTCATTTTGCCAGGAAAATCAAAGGAAAGTCAATATTTAAGATTCATTTCTTTTTCTGTGTCAAACTGTCTTAGAATGACAATCCCACTTTAGAAACATCAATTGTGCATGTTTTTGAAGGACAACATGATTTATTTTGACTTGGTGTTGAGTTACTGTGAAAAATGCAACACGTCTCATTTTGTGCTTGTCTCGCTCGTACAGTTTGAGATTGACAGTGAAATCAGATGAATGTCACTATTTAAAACTCAGCTGTTGTTATGTGTCAAACTGTCTTCGAATGACAATTCCCCTCCCCACCCTCTGCTCTCCTCCTCGACACTTCCATTAAGGCCGTGTGGATATGCTGTTCCTGATTAATTAACCCAATCTCTCTCAGCTCTTCTTCTCTGGGCCGTGGACCATTTTGGTTTACACTCCAGGGTCAGGGCATGTACTGGATCCCAGTCAGGGGAGACAAATGCTGGAAAACATGCCGGTCAGTATTCTTTTGTTCTACAATATTGTATTTATGACATGCAATCTGTACATGTATTGTCAGGCTTGTTTCTCCCACATATCTTTTGCCACATTATTTACAAATCACCATATACACACATTTTTGAAAGAAATATTCCCCTGTCTGGCTGTTTTAAACCCCTCTTATTCGCGCAAGTCGTCCAGCAATCCTTGTCGTTCGAAATAATTCCAAAAATGGCCCTGGAGTGCCCTCTGCTGGATAAAGCCGAGAACAGCACTTTGGTGGCTTGTTTAAAATCCTCTGTCTGTGTGTATATTCTGTGGAACCGTGATAATTGTCATTTGAAATAAACTTTTGTTTCCAATTGGTTGTGTAGAGTGAATATGGGTCCGTTGAATGTGGTTGTGTCCAAGAAATTAACCAAATTGTGATGACCTACGGATTTACATTTTATACAGCGATTATGCTTGTTAAGATGTACAAAAACATTACAAATTCCTCCTCCTCAAATATAAATAAATAAATAAATCAAGTTTTTAATTGCTTGGATGTCGTCTTGTGTATCAGTCTTAGTATAAAGGCTGTCCACATCAATTGTGAATAGAAAAGAGCGGACCTTGTGTGTAAAGTCCGGATCCTGGCATTGGACTCTGTTCTGCGCTGGTGTGTTTGGATTGTTGTTTGACTTACGGATGGGCTGCTGATACCGCCACGGTCGGTAGTTATTCCAGCCATTATTGCGGATGATGTACGGGCGCTGGTTAGATGATGAGCCGGCGGTCACACGCGGGCGTCCTCCGTCATACCAGCCGGTGCGCATCTGGCCGCGCGGCGCTGCTACAAAAGTCTTCGGGGACTGTTGGATGACCACGGCTGGACTGCTGGTCAGCTCTGGTCAATTGTGAATGTTTGTGAAAGACAACATTGTTTATTTTGACCACCGTATGTAGTTACTGTGAAAAATGTAACAAGTGTTCATCTTGTCTCATTTTGTGCTTGTCTCGCTCATATAGCGTCATTTTGCCAGGAAAATCAAAGGAAAGTCAATATTTAAGATTCATTTCTTTTTCTGTGTCAAACTGTCTTAGAATGACAATCCCACTTTAGAAACATCAATTGTGCATGTTTTTGAAGGACAACATGATTTATTTTGACTTGGTGTTGAGTTACTGTGAAAAATGCAACACGTCTCATTTTGTGCTTGTCTCGCTCGTACAGTTTGAGATTGACAGTGAAATCAGATGAATGTCACTATTTAAAACTCAGCTGTTGTTATGTGTCAAACTGTCTTCGAATGACAATTCCCCTCCCCACCCTCTGCTCTCCTCCTCGACACTTTCATTAAGGCCGTGTGGATATGCTGTTCCTGATTAATTAACCCAATCTCTCTCAGCTCTTCTTCTCTGGGCCGTGGACCATTTTGGTTTACACTCCAGGGTCAGGGCATGTACTGGATCCCAGTCAGGGGAGACAAATGCTGGAAAACATGCCGGTCAGTATTCTTTTGTTCTACAATATTGTATTTATGACATGCAATCTGTACATGTATTGTCAGGCTTGTTTCTCCCACATATCTTTTGCCACATTATTTACAAATCACCATATACACACATTTTTGAAAGAAATATTCCCCTGTCTGGCGCTTTTAAACCCCTCTTATTCGCGCAAGTCGTCCAGCAATCCTTGTCGTTCGAAATAATTCCAAAAATGGCCCTGGAGTGCCCTCTGCTGGATAAAGCCGAGAACAGCACTTTGGTGGCTTGTTTAAAATCCTCTGTCTGTGTGTATATTCTGTGGAACCGTGATAATTGTCATTTGAAATAAACTTTTGTGTCCAATTGGTTGTGTAGAGTGAATATGGGTCCGTTGAATGTGGTTGTGTCCAAGAAATTAACCAAATTGTGATGACCTACGGATTTACATTTTATACAGCGATTATGCTTGTTAAGATGTACAAAAACATTACAAATTCCTCCTCCTCAAATATAAATAAATAAATAAATCAAGTTTTTAATTGCTTGGATGTCGTCTTGTGTATCAGTCTTAGTATAAAGGCTGTCCACATCAATTGTGAATAGAAAAGAGCGGACCTTGTGTGTAAAGTCCGGATCCTGGCATTGGACTCTGTTCTGCGCTGGTGTGTTTGGATTGTTGTTTGACTTACGGATGGGCTGCTGATACCGCCACGGTCGGTAGTTATTCCAGCCATTATTGCGGATGATGTACGGGCGCTGGTTAGATGATGAGCCGGCGGTCACACGCGGGCGTCCTCCGTCATACCAGCCGGTGCGCATCTGGCCGCGCGGCGCTGCTACAAAAGTCTTCGGGGACTGTTGGATGACCACGGCTGGACTGCTGGTCAGCTCTGGTCAATTGTGAATGTTTGTGAAAGACAACATTGTTTATTTTGACCACCGTATGTAGTTACTGTGAAAAATGTAACAAGTGTTCATCTTGTCTCATTTTGTGCTTGTCTCGCTCATATAGCGTCATTTTGCCAGGAAAATCAAAGGAAAGTCAATATTTAAGATTCATTTCTTTTTCTGTGTCAAACTGTCTTAGAATGACAATCCCACTTTAGAAACATCAATTGTGCATGTTTTTGAAGGACAACATGATTTATTTTGACTTGGTGTTGAGTTACTGTGAAAAATGCAACACGTCTCATTTTGTGCTTGTCTCGCTCGTACAGTTTGAGATTGACAGTGAAATCAGATGAATGTCACTATTTAAAACTCAGCTGTTGTTATGTGTCAAACTGTCTTCGAATGACAATTCCCCTCCCCACCCTCTGCTCTCCTCCTCGACACTTTCATTAAGGCCGTGTGGATATGCTGTTCCTGATTAATTAACCCAATCTCTCTCAGCTCTTCTTCTCTGGGCCGTGGACCATTTTGGTTTACACTCCAGGGTCAGGGCATGTACTGGATCCCAGTCAGGGGAGACAAATGCTGGAAAACATGCCGGTCAGTATTCTTTTGTTCTACAATATTGTATTTATGACATGCAATCTGTACATGTATTGTCAGGCTTGTTTCTCCCACATATCTTTTGCCACATTATTTACAAATCACCATATACACACATTTTTGAAAGAAATATTCCCCTGTCTGGCGCTTTTAAACCCCTCTTATTCGCGCAAGTCGTCCAGCAATCCTTGTCGTTCGAAATAATTCCAAAAATGGCCCTGGAGTGCCCTCTGCTGGATAAAGCCGAGAACAGCACTTTGGTGGCTTGTTTAAAATCCTCTGTCTGTGTGTATATTCTGTGGAACCGTGATAATTGTCATTTGAAATAAACTTTTGTGTCCAATTGGTTGTGTAGAGTGAATATGGGTCCGTTGAATGTGGTTGTGTCCAAGAAATTAACCAAATTGTGATGACCTACGGATTTACATTTTATACAGCGATTATGCTTGTTAAGATGTACAAAAACATTACAAATTCCTCCTCCTCAAATATAAATAAATAAATAAATCAAGTTTTTAATTGCTTGGATGTCGTCTTGTGTATCAGTCTTAGTATAAAGGCTGTCCACATCAATTGTGAATAGAAAAGAGCGGACCTTGTGTGTAAAGTCCGGATCCTGGCATTGGACTCTGTTCTGCGCTGGTGTGTTTGGATTGTTGTTTGACTTACGGATGGGCTGCTGATACCGCCACGGTCGGTAGTTATTCCAGCCATTATTGCGGATGATGTACGGGCGCTGGTTAGATGATGAGCCGGCGGTCACACGCGGGCGTCCTCCGTCATACCAGCCGGTGCGCATCTGGCCGCGCGGCGCTGCTACAAAAGTCTTCGGGGACTGTTGGATAACCACGGCGGGACTGCTGGTCAGCTCTGGTCAATTGTGAATGTTTGTGAAAGACAACATTGTTTATTTTGACCACCGTATGTAGTTACTGTGAAAAATGTAACAAGTGTTCATCTTGTCTCATTTTGTGCTTGTCTCGCTCATATAGCGTCATTTTGCCAGGAAAATCAAAGGAAAGTCAATATTTAAGATTCATTTCTTTTTCTGTGTCAAACTGTCTTAGAATGACAATCCCACTTTAGAAACATCAATTGTGCATGTTTTTGAAGGACAACATGATTTATTTTGACTTGGTGTTGAGTTACTGTGAAAAATGCAACACGTCTCATTTTGTGCTTGTCTCGCTCGTACAGTTTGAGATTGACAGTGAAATCAGATGAATGTCACTATTTAAAACTCAGCTGTTGTTATGTGTCAAACTGTCTTCGAATGACAATTCCCCTCCCCACCCTCTGCTCTCCTCCTCGACACTTTCATTAAGGCCGTGTGGATATGCTGTTCCTGATTAATTAACCCAATCTCTCTCAGCTCTTCTTCTCTGGGCCGTGGACCATTTTGGTTTACACTCCAGGGTCAGGGCATGTACTGGATCCCAGTCAGGGGAGACAAATGCTGGAAAACATGCCGGTCAGTATTCTTTTGTTCTACAATATTGTATTTATGACATGCAATCTGTACATGTATTGTCAGGCTTGTTTCTCCCACATATCTTTTGCCACATTATTTACAAATCACCATATACACACATTTTTGAAAGAAATATTCCCCTGTCTGGCGGTTTTAAACCCCTCTTATTCGCGCAAGTCGTCCAGCAATCCTTGTCGTTCGAAATAATTCCAAAAATGGCCCTGGAGTGCCCTCTGCTGGATAAAGCCGAGAACAGCACTTTGGTGGCTTGTTTAAAATCCTCTGTCTGTGTGTATATTCTGTGGAACCGTGATAATTGTCATTTGAAATAAACTTTTGTGTCCAATTGGTTGTGTAGAGTGAATATGGGTCCGTTGAATGTGGTTGTGTCCAAGAAATTAACCAAATTGTGATGACCTACGGATTTACATTTTATACAGCGATTATGCTTGTTAAGATGTACAAAAACATTACAAATTCCTCCTCCTCAAATATAAATAAATAAATAAATCAAGTTTTTAATTGCTTGGATGTCGTCTTGTGTATCAGTCTTAGTATAAAGGCTGTCCACATCAATTGTGAATAGAAAAGAGCGGACCTTGTGTGTAAAGTCCGGATCCTGGCATTGGACTCTGTTCTGCGCTGGTGTGTTTGGATTGTTGTTTGACTTACGGATGGGCTGCTGATACCGCCACGGTCGGTAGTTATTCCAGCCATTATTGCGGATGATGTACGGGCGCTGGTTAGATGATGAGCCGGCGGTCACACGCGGGCGTCCTCCGTCATACCAGCCGGTGCGCATCTGGCCGCGCGGCGCTGCTACAAAAGTCTTCGGGGACTGTTGGATGACCACGGCTGGACTGCTGGTCAGCTCTGGTCAATTGTGAATGTTTGTGAAAGACAACATTGTTTATTTTGACCACCGTATGTAGTTACTGTGAAAAATGTAACAAGTGTTCATCTTGTCTCATTTTGTGCTTGTCTCGCTCATATAGCGTCATTTTGCCAGGAAAATCAAAGGAAAGTCAATATTTAAGATTCATTTCTTTTTCTGTGTCAAACTGTCTTAGAATGACAATCCCACTTTAGAAACATCAATTGTGCATGTTTTTGAAGGACAACATGATTTATTTTGACTTGGTGTTGAGTTACTGTGAAAAATGCAACACGTCTCATTTTGTGCTTGTCTCGCTCGTACAGTTTGAGATTGACAGTGAAATCAGATGAATGTCACTATTTAAAACTCAGCTGTTGTTATGTGTCAAACTGTCTTCGAATGACAATTCCCCTCCCCACCCTCTGCTCTCCTCCTCGACACTTTCATTAAGGCCGTGTGGATATGCTGTTCCTGATTAATTAACCCAATCTCTCTCAGCTCTTCTTCTCTGGGCCGTGGACCATTTTGGTTTACACTCCAGGGTCAGGGCATGTACTGGATCCCAGTCAGGGGAGACAAATGCTGGAAAACATGCCGGTCAGTATTCTTTTGTTCTACAATATTGTATTTATGACATGCAATCTGTACATGTATTGTCAGGCTTGTTTCTCCCACATATCTTTTGCCACATTATTTACAAATCACCATATACACACATTTTTGAAAGAAATATTCCCCTGTCTGGCGCTTTTAAACCCCTCTTATTCGCGCAAGTCGTCCAGCAATCCTTGTCGTTCGAAATAATTCCAAAAATGGCCCTGGAGTGCCCTCTGCTGGATAAAGCCGAGAACAGCACTTTGGTGGCTTGTTTAAAATCCTCTGTCTGTGTGTATATTCTGTGGAACCGTGATAATTGTCATTTGAAATAAACTTTTGTGTCCAATTGGTTGTGTAGAGTGAATATGGGTCCGTTGAATGTGGTTGTGTCCAAGAAATTAACCAAATTGTGATGACCTACGGATTTACATTTTATACAGCGATTATGCTTGTTAAGATGTACAAAAACATTACAAATTCCTCCTCCTCAAATATAAATAAATAAATAAATCAAGTTTTTAATTGCTTGGATGTCGTCTTGTGTATCAGTCTTAGTATAAAGGCTGTCCACATCAATTGTGAATAGAAAAGAGCGGACCTTGTGTGTAAAGTCCGGATCCTGGCATTGGACTCTGTTCTGCGCTGGTGTGTTTGGATTGTTGTTTGACTTACGGATGGGCTGCTGATACCGCCACGGTCGGTAGTTATTCCAGCCATTATTGCGGATGATGTACGGGCGCTGGTTAGATGATGAGCCGGCGGTCACACGCGGGCGTCCTCCGTCATACCAGCCGGTGCGCATCTGGCCGCGCGGCGCTGCTACAAAAGTCTTCGGGGACTGTTGGATGACCACGGCTGGACTGCTGGTCAGCTCTGGTCAATTGTGAATGTTTGTGAAAGACAACATTGTTTATTTTGACCACCGTATGTAGTTACTGTGAAAAATGTAACAAGTGTTCATCTTGTCTCATTTTGTGCTTGTCTCGCTCATATAGCGTCATTTTGCCAGGAAAATCAAAGGAAAGTCAATATTTAAGATTCATTTCTTTTTCTGTGTCAAACTGTCTTAGAATGACAATCCCACTTTAGAAACATCAATTGTGCATGTTTTTGAAGGACAACATGATTTATTTTGACTTGGTGTTGAGTTACTGTGAAAAATGCAACACGTCTCATTTTGTGCTTGTCTCGCTCGTACAGTTTGAGATTGACAGTGAAATCAGATGAATGTCACTATTTAAAACTCAGCTGTTGTTATGTGTCAAACTGTCTTCGAATGACAATTCCCCTCCCCACCCTCTGCTCTCCTCCTCGACACTTTCATTAAGGCCGTGTGGATATGCTGTTCCTGATTAATTAACCCAATCTCTCTCAGCTCTTCTTCTCTGGGCCGTGGACCATTTTGGTTTACACTCCAGGGTCAGGGCATGTACTGGATCCCAGTCAGGGGAGACAAATGCTGGAAAACATGCCGGTCAGTATTCTTTTGTTCTACAATATTGTATTTATGACATGCAATCTGTACATGTATTGTCAGGCTTGTTTCTCCCACATATCTTTTGCCACATTATTTACAAATCACCATATACACACATTTTTGAAAGAAATATTCCCCTGTCTGGCGCTTTTAAACCCCTCTTATTCGCGCAAGTCGTCCAGCAATCCTTGTCGTTCGAAATAATTCCAAAAATGGCCCTGGAGTGCCCTCTGCTGGATAAAGCCGAGAACAGCACTTTGGTGGCTTGTTTAAAATCCTCTGTCTGTGTGTATATTCTGTGGAACCGTGATAATTGTCATTTGAAATAAACTTTTGTGTCCAATTGGTTGTGTAGAGTGAATATGGGTCCGTTGAATGTGGTTGTGTCCAAGAAATTAACCAAATTGTGATGACCTACGGATTTACATTTTATACAGCGATTATGCTTGTTAAGATGTACAAAAACATTACAAATTCCTCCTCCTCAAATATAAATAAATAAATAAATCAAGTTTTTAATTGCTTGGATGTCGTCTTGTGTATCAGTCTTAGTATAAAGGCTGTCCACATCAATTGTGAATAGAAAAGAGCGGACCTTGTGTGTAAAGTCCGGATCCTGGCATTGGACTCTGTTCTGCGCTGGTGTGTTTGGATTGTTGTTTGACTTACGGATGGGCTGCTGATACCGCCACGGTCGGTAGTTATTCCAGCCATTATTGCGGATGATGTACGGGCGCTGGTTAGATGATGAGCCGGCGGTCACACGCGGGCGTCCTCCGTCATACCAGCCGGTGCGCATCTGGCCGTGCGGCGCTGCTACAAAAGTCTTCGGGGACTGTTGGATAACCACGGCGGGACTGCTGGTCAGCTCTGGTCAATTGTGAATGTTTGTGAAAGACAACATTGTTTATTTTGACCACCGTATGTAGTTACTGTGAAAAATGTAACAAGTGTTCATCTTGTCTCATTTTGTGCTTGTCTCGCTCATATAGCGTCATTTTGCCAGGAAAATCAAAGGAAAGTCAATATTTAAGATTCATTTCTTTTTCTGTGTCAAACTGTCTTAGAATGACAATCCCACTTTAGAAACATCAATTGTGCATGTTTTTGAAGGACAACATGATTTATTTTGACTTGGTGTTGAGTTACTGTGAAAAATGCAACACGTCTCATTTTGTGCTTGTCTCGCTCGTACAGTTTGAGATTGACAGTGAAATCAGATGAATGTCACTATTTAAAACTCAGCTGTTGTTATGTGTCAAACTGTCTTCGAATGACAATTCCCCTCCCCACCCTCTGCTCTCCTCCTCGACACTTTCATTAAGGCCGTGTGGATATGCTGTTCCTGATTAATTAACCCAATCTCTCTCAGCTCTTCTTCTCTGGGCCGTGGACCATTTTGGTTTACACTCCAGGGTCAGGGCATGTACTGGATCCCAGTCAGGGGAGACAAATGCTGGAAAACATGCCGGTCAGTATTCTTTTGTTCTACAATATTGTATTTATGACATGCAATCTGTACATGTATTGTCAGGCTTGTTTCTCCCACATATCTTTTGCCACATTATTTACAAATCACCATATACACACATTTTTGAAAGAAATATTCCCCTGTCTGGCGCTTTTAAACCCCTCTTATTCGCGCAAGTCGTCCAGCAATCCTTGTCGTTCGAAATAATTCCAAAAATGGCCCTGGAGTGCCCTCTGCTGGATAAAGCCGAGAACAGCACTTTGGTGGCTTGTTTAAAATCCTCTGTCTGTGTGTATATTCTGTGGAACCGTGATAATTGTCATTTGAAATAAACTTTTGTGTCCAATTGGTTGTGTAGAGTGAATATGGGTCCGTTGAATGTGGTTGTGTCCAAGAAATTAACCAAATTGTGATGACCTACGGATTTACATTTTATACAGCGATTATGCTTGTTAAGATGTACAAAAACATTACAAATTCCTCCTCCTCAAATATAAATAAATAAATAAATCAAGTTTTTAATTGCTTGGATGTCGTCTTGTGTATCAGTCTTAGTATAAAGGCTGTCCACATCAATTGTGAATAGAAAAGAGCGGACCTTGTGTGTAAAGTCCGGATCCTGGCATTGGACTCTGTTCTGCGCTGGTGTGTTTGGATTGTTGTTTGACTTACGGATGGGCTGCTGATACCGCCACGGTCGGTAGTTATTCCAGCCATTATTGCGGATGATGTACGGGCGCTGGTTAGATGATGAGCCGGCGGTCACACGCGGGCGTCCTCCGTCATACCAGCCGGTGCGCATCTGGCCGCGCGGCGCTGCTACAAAAGTCTTCGGGGACTGTTGGATGACCACGGCTGGACTGCTGGTCAGCTCTGGTCAATTGTGAATGTTTGTGAAAGACAACATTGTTTATTTTGACCACCGTATGTAGTTACTGTGAAAAATGTAACAAGTGTTCATCTTGTCTCATTTTGTGCTTGTCTCGCTCATATAGCGTCATTTTGCCAGGAAAATCAAAGGAAAGTCAATATTTAAGATTCATTTCTTTTTCTGTGTCAAACTGTCTTAGAATGACAATCCCACTTTAGAAACATCAATTGTGCATGTTTTTGAAGGACAACATGATTTATTTTGACTTGGTGTTGAGTTACTGTGAAAAATGCAACACGTCTCATTTTGTGCTTGTCTCGCTCGTACAGTTTGAGATTGACAGTGAAATCAGATGAATGTCACTATTTAAAACTCAGCTGTTGTTATGTGTCAAACTGTCTTCGAATGACAATTCCCCTCCCCACCCTCTGCTCTCCTCCTCGACACTTTCATTAAGGCCGTGTGGATATGCTGTTCCTGATTAATTAACCCAATCTCTCTCAGCTCTTCTTCTCTGGGCCGTGGACCATTTTGGTTTACACTCCAGGGTCAGGGCATGTACTGGATCCCAGTCAGGGGAGACAAATGCTGGAAAACATGCCGGTCAGTATTCTTTTGTTCTACAATATTGTATTTATGACATGCAATCTGTACATGTATTGTCAGGCTTGTTTCTCCCACATATCTTTTGCCACATTATTTACAAATCACCATATACACACATTTTTGAAAGAAATATTCCCCTGTCTGGCGCTTTTAAACCCCTCTTATTCACGCAAGTCGTCCAGCAATCCTTGTCGTTCGAAATAATTCCAAAAATGGCCCTGGAGTGCCCTCTGCTGGATAAAGCCGAGAACAGCACTTTGGTGGCTTGTTTAAAATCCTCTGTCTGTGTGTATATTCTGTGGAACCGTGATAATTGTCATTTGAAATAAACTTTTGTGTCCAATTGGTTGTGTAGAGTGAATATGGGTCCGTTGAATGTGGTTGTGTCCAAGAAATTAACCAAATTGTGATGACCTACGGATTTACATTTTATACAGCGATTATGCTTGTTAAGATGTACAAAAACATTACAAATTCCTCCTCCTCAAATATAAATAAATAAATAAATCAAGTTTTTAATTGTTTGGATGTCGTCTTGTGTATCAGTCTTAGTATAAAGGCTGTCCACATCAATTGTGAATAGAAAAGAGCGGACCTTGTGTGTAAAGTCCGGATCCTGGCATTGGACTCTGTTCTGCGCTGGTGTGTTTGGATTGTTGTTTGACTTACGGATGGGCTGCTGATACCGCCACGGTCGGTAGTTATTCCAGCCATTATTGCGGATGATGTACGGGCGCTGGTTAGATGATGAGCCGGCGGTCACACGCGGGCGTCCTCCGTCATACCAGCCGGTGCGCATCTGGCTGCGCGGCGCTGCTACAAAAGTCTTCGGGGACTGTTGGATAACCACGGCGGTACTGCTGGTCAGCTCTGGTCAATTGTGAATGTTTGTGAAAGACAACATTGTTTATTTTGACCACCGTATGTAGTTACTGTGAAAAATGTAACAAGTGTTCATCTTGTCTCATTTTGTGCTTGTCTCGCTCATATAGCGTCATTTTGCCAGGAAAATCAAAGGAAAGTCAATATTTAAGATTCATTTCTTTTTCTGTGTCAAACTGTCTTAGAATGACAATCCCACTTTAGAAACATCAATTGTGCATGTTTTTGAAGGACAACATGATTTATTTTGACTTGGTGTTGAGTTACTGTGAAAAATGCAACACGTCTCATTTTGTGCTTGTCTCGCTCGTACAGTTTGAGATTGACAGTGAAATCAGATGAATGTCACTATTTAAAACTCAGCTGTTGTTATGTGTCAAACTGTCTTCGAATGACAATTCCCCTCCCCACCCTCTGCTCTCCTCCTCGACACTTTCATTAAGGCCGTGTGGATATGCTGTTCCTGATTAATTAACCCAATCTCTCTCAGCTCTTCTTCTCTGGGCCGTGGACCATTTTGGTTTACACTCCAGGGTCAGGGCATGTACTGGATCCCAGTCAGGGGAGACAAATGCTGGAAAACATGCCGGTCAGTATTCTTTTGTTCTACAATATTGTATTTATGACATGCAATCTGTACATGTATTGTCAGGCTTGTTTCTCCCACATATCTTTTGCCACATTATTTACAAATCACCATATACACACATTTTTGAAAGAAATATTCCCCTGTCTGGCGCTTTTAAACCCCTCTTATTCGCGCAAGTCGTCCAGCAATCCTTGTCGTTCGAAATAATTCCAAAAATGGCCCTGGAGTGCCCTCTGCTGGATAAAGCCGAGAACAGCACTTTGGTGGCTTGTTTAAAATCCTCTGTCTGTGTGTATATTCTGTGGAACCGTGATAATTGTCATTTGAAATAAACTTTTGTGTCCAATTGGTTGTGTAGAGTGAATATGGGTCCGTTGAATGTGGTTGTGTCCAAGAAATTAACCAAATTGTGATGACCTACGGATTTACATTTTATACAGCGATTATGCTTGTTAAGATGTACAAAAACATTACAAATTCCTCCTCCTCAAATATAAATAAATAAATAAATCAAGTTTTTAATTGCTTGGATGTCGTCTTGTGTATCAGTCTTAGTATAAAGGCTGTCCACATCAATTGTGAATAGAAAAGAGCGGACCTTGTGTGTAAAGTCCGGATCCTGGCATTGGACTCTGTTCTGCGCTGGTGTGTTTGGATTGTTGTTTGACTTACGGATGGGCTGCTGATACCGCCACGGTCGGTAGTTATTCCAGCCATTATTGCGGATGATGTACGGGCGCTGGTTAGATGATGAGCCGGCGGTCACACGCGGGCGTCCTCCGTCATACCAGCCGGTGCGCATCTGGCCGCGCGGCGCTGCTACAAAAGTCTTCGGGGACTGTTGGATGACCACGGCTGGACTGCTGGTCAGCTCTGGTCAATTGTGAATGTTTGTGAAAGACAACATTGTTTATTTTGACCACCGTATGTAGTTACTGTGAAAAATGTAACAAGTGTTCATCTTGTCTCATTTTGTGCTTGTCTCGCTCATATAGCGTCATTTTGCCAGGAAAATCAAAGGAAAGTCAATATTTAAGATTCATTTCTTTTTCTGTGTCAAACTGTCTTAGAATGACAATCCCACTTTAGAAACATCAATTGTGCATGTTTTTGAAGGACAACATGATTTATTTTGACTTGGTGTTGAGTTACTGTGAAAAATGCAACACGTCTCATTTTGTGCTTGTCTCGCTCGTACAGTTTGAGATTGACAGTGAAATCAGATGAATGTCACTATTTAAAACTCAGCTGTTGTTATGTGTCAAACTGTCTTCGAATGACAATTCCCCTCCCCACCCTCTGCTCTCCTCCTCGACACTTTCATTAAGGCCGTGTGGATATGCTGTTCCTGATTAATTAACCCAATCTCTCTCAGCTCTTCTTCTCTGGGCCGTGGACCATTTTGGTTTACACTCCAGGGTCAGGGCATGTACTGGATCCCAGTCAGGGGAGACAAATGCTGGAAAACATGCCGGTCAGTATTCTTTTGTTCTACAATATTGTATTTATGACATGCAATCTGTACATGTATTGTCAGGCTTGTTTCTCCCACATATCTTTTGCCACATTATTTACAAATCACCATATACACACATTTTTGAAAGAAATATTCCCCTGTCTGGCGCTTTTAAACCCCTCTTATTCGCGCAAGTCGTCCAGCAATCCTTGTCGTTCGAAATAATTCCAAAAATGGCCCTGGAGTGCCCTCTGCTGGATAAAGCCGAGAACAGCACTTTGGTGGCTTGTTTAAAATCCTCTGTCTGTGTGTATATTCTGTGGAACCGTGATAATTGTCATTTGAAATAAACTTTTGTGTCCAATTGGTTGTGTAGAGTGAATATGGGTCCGTTGAATGTGGTTGTGTCCAAGAAATTAACCAAATTGTGATGACCTACGGATTTACATTTTATACAGCGATTATGCTTGTTAAGATGTACAAAAACATTACAAATTCCTCCTCCTCAAATATAAATAAATAAATAAATCAAGTTTTTAATTGCTTGGATGTCGTCTTGTGTATCAGTCTTAGTATAAAGGCTGTCCACATCAATTGTGAATAGAAAAGAGCGGACCTTGTGTGTAAAGTCCGGATCCTGGCATTGGACTCTGTTCTGCGCTGGTGTGTTTGGATTGTTGTTTGACTTACGGATGGGCTGCTGATACCGCCACGGTCGGTAGTTATTCCAGCCATTATTGCGGATGATGTACGGGCGCTGGTTAGATGATGAGCCGGCGGTCACACGCGGGCGTCCTCCGTCATACCAGCCGGTGCGCATCTGGCCGCGCGGCGCTGCTACAAAAGTCTTCGGGGACTGTTGGATGACCACGGCTGGACTGCTGGTCAGCTCTGGTCAATTGTGAATGTTTGTGAAAGACAACATTGTTTATTTTGACCACCGTATGTAGTTACTGTGAAAAATGTAACAAGTGTTCATCTTGTCTCATTTTGTGCTTGTCTCGCTCATATAGCGTCATTTTGCCAGGAAAATCAAAGGAAAGTCAATATTTAAGATTCATTTCTTTTTCTGTGTCAAACTGTCTTAGAATGACAATCCCACTTTAGAAACATCAATTGTGCATGTTTTTGAAGGACAACATGATTTATTTTGACTTGGTGTTGAGTTACTGTGAAAAATGCAACACGTCTCATTTTGTGCTTGTCTCGCTCGTACAGTTTGAGATTGACAGTGAAATCAGATGAATGTCACTATTTAAAACTCAGCTGTTGTTATGTGTCAAACTGTCTTCGAATGACAATTCCCCTCCCCACCCTCTGCTCTCCTCCTCGACACTTTCATTAAGGCCGTGTGGATATGCTGTTCCTGATTAATTAACCCAATCTCTCTCAGCTCTTCTTCTCTGGGCCGTGGACCATTTTGGTTTACACTCCAGGGTCAGGGCATGTACTGGATCCCAGTCAGGGGAGACAAATGCTGGAAAACATGCCGGTCAGTATTCTTTTGTTCTACAATATTGTATTTATGACATGCAATCTGTACATGTATTGTCAGGCTTGTTTCTCCCACATATCTTTTGCCACATTATTTACAAATCACCATATACACACATTTTTGAAAGAAATATTCCCCTGTCTGGCGCTTTTAAACCCCTCTTATTCGCGCAAGTCGTCCAGCAATCCTTGTCGTTCGAAATAATTCCAAAAATGGCCCTGGAGTGCCCTCTGCTGGATAAAGCCGAGAACAGCACTTTGGTGGCTTGTTTAAAATCCTCTGTCTGTGTGTATATTCTGTGGAACCGTGATAATTGTCATTTGAAATAAACTTTTGTGTCCAATTGGTTGTGTAGAGTGAATATGGGTCCGTTGAATGTGGTTGTGTCCAAGAAATTAACCAAATTGTGATGACCTACGGATTTACATTTTATACAGCGATTATGCTTGTTAAGATGTACAAAAACATTACAAATTCCTCCTCCTCAAATATAAATAAATAAATAAATCAAGTTTTTAATTGTTTGGATGTCGTCTTGTGTATCAGTCTTAGTATAAAGGCTGTCCACATCAATTGTGAATAGAAAAGAGCGGACCTTGTGTGTAAAGTCCGGATCCTGGCATTGGACTCTGTTCTGCGCTGGTGTGTTTGGATTGTTGTTTGACTTACGGATGGGCTGCTGATACCGCCACGGTCGGTAGTTATTCCAGCCATTATTGCGGATGATGTACGGGCGCTGGTTAGATGATGAGCCGGCGGTCACACGCGGGCGTCCTCCGTCATACCAGCCGGTGCGCATCTGGCCGCGCGGCGCTGCTACAAAAGTCTTCGGGGACTGTTGGATGACCACGGCTGGACTGCTGGTCAGCTCTGGTCAATTGTGAATGTTTGTGAAAGACAACATTGTTTATTTTGACCACCGTATGTAGTTACTGTGAAAAATGTAACAAGTGTTCATCTTGTCTCATTTTGTGCTTGTCTCGCTCATATAGCGTCATTTTGCCAGGAAAATCAAAGGAAAGTCAATATTTAAGATTCATTTCTTTTTCTGTGTCAAACTGTCTTAGAATGACAATCCCACTTTAGAAACATCAATTGTGCATGTTTTTGAAGGACAACATGATTTATTTTGACTTGGTGTTGAGTTACTGTGAAAAATGCAACACGTCTCATTTTGTGCTTGTCTCGCTCGTACAGTTTGAGATTGACAGTGAAATCAGATGAATGTCACTATTTAAAACTCAGCTGTTGTTATGTGTCAAACTGTCTTCGAATGACAATTCCCCTCCCCACCCTCTGCTCTCCTCCTCGACACTTTCATTAAGGCCGTGTGGATATGCTGTTCCTGATTAATTAACCCAATCTCTCTCAGCTCTTCTTCTCTGGGCCGTGGACCATTTTGGTTTACACTCCAGGGTCAGGGCATGTACTGGATCCCAGTCAGGGGAGACAAATGCTGGAAAACATGCCGGTCAGTATTCTTTTGTTCTACAATATTGTATTTATGACATGCAATCTGTACATGTATTGTCAGGCTTGTTTCTCCCACATATCTTTTGCCACATTATTTACAAATCACCATATACACACATTTTTGAAAGAAATATTCCCCTGTCTGGCGCTTTTAAACCCCTCTTATTCACGCAAGTCGTCCAGCAATCCTTGTCGTTCGAAATAATTCCAAAAATGGCCCTGGAGTGCCCTCTGCTGGATAAAGCCGAGAACAGCACTTTGGTGGCTTGTTTAAAATCCTCTGTCTGTGTGTATATTCTGTGGAACCGTGATAATTGTCATTTGAAATAAACTTTTGTGTCCAATTGGTTGTGTAGAGTGAATATGGGTCCGTTGAATGTGGTTGTGTCCAAGAAATTAACCAAATTGTGATGACCTACGGATTTACATTTTATACAGCGATTATGCTTGTTAAGATGTACAAAAACATTACAAATTCCTCCTCCTCAAATATAAATAAATAAATAAATCAAGTTTTTAATTGTTTGGATGTCGTCTTGTGTATCAGTCTTAGTATAAAGGCTGTCCACATCAATTGTGAATAGAAAAGAGCGGACCTTGTGTGTAAAGTCCGGATCCTGGCATTGGACTCTGTTCTGCGCTGGTGTGTTTGGATTGTTGTTTGACTTACGGATGGGCTGCTGATACCGCCACGGTCGGTAGTTATTCCAGCCATTATTGCGGATGATGTACGGGCGCTGGTTAGATGATGAGCCGGCGGTCACACGCGGGCGTCCTCCGTCATACCAGCCGGTGCGCATCTGGCTGCGCGGCGCTGCTACAAAAGTCTTCGGGGACTGTTGGATAACCACGGCGGTACTGCTGGTCAGCTCTGGTCAATTGTGAATGTTTGTGAAAGACAACATTGTTTATTTTGACCACCGTATGTAGTTACTGTGAAAAATGTAACAAGTGTTCATCTTGTCTCATTTTGTGCTTGTCTCGCTCATATAGCGTCATTTTGCCAGGAAAATCAAAGGAAAGTCAATATTTAAGATTCATTTCTTTTTCTGTGTCAAACTGTCTTAGAATGACAATCCCACTTTAGAAACATCAATTGTGCATGTTTTTGAAGGACAACATGATTTATTTTGACTTGGTGTTGAGTTACTGTGAAAAATGCAACACGTCTCATTTTGTGCTTGTCTCGCTCGTACAGTTTGAGATTGACAGTGAAATCAGATGAATGTCACTATTTAAAACTCAGCTGTTGTTATGTGTCAAACTGTCTTCGAATGACAATTCCCCTCCCCACCCTCTGCTCTCCTCCTCGACACTTTCATTAAGGCCGTGTGGATATGCTGTTCCTGATTAATTAACCCAATCTCTCTCAGCTCTTCTTCTCTGGGCCGTGGACCATTTTGGTTTACACTCCAGGGTCAGGGCATGTACTGGATCCCAGTCAGGGGAGACAAATGCTGGAAAACATGCCGGTCAGTATTCTTTTGTTCTACAATATTGTATTTATGACATGCAATCTGTACATGTATTGTCAGGCTTGTTTCTCCCACATATCTTTTGCCACATTATTTACAAATCACCATATACACACATTTTTGAAAGAAATATTCCCCTGTCTGGCGCTTTTAAACCCCTCTTATTCACGCAAGTCGTCCAGCAATCCTTGTCGTTCGAAATAATTCCAAAAATGGCCCTGGAGTGCCCTCTGCTGGATAAAGCCGAGAACAGCACTTTGGTGGCTTGTTTAAAATCCTCTGTCTGTGTGTATATTCTGTGGAACCGTGATAATTGTCATTTGAAATAAACTTTTGTGTCCAATTGGTTGTGTAGAGTGAATATGGGTCCGTTGAATGTGGTTGTGTCCAAGAAATTAACCAAATTGTGATGACCTACGGATTTACATTTTATACAGCGATTATGCTTGTTAAGATGTACAAAAACATTACAAATTCCTCCTCCTCAAATATAAATAAATAAATAAATCAAGTTTTTAATTGTTTGGATGTCGTCTTGTGTATCAGTCTTAGTATAAAGGCTGTCCACATCAATTGTGAATAGAAAAGAGCGGACCTTGTGTGTAAAGTCCGGATCCTGGCATTGGACTCTGTTCTGCGCTGGTGTGTTTGGATTGTTGTTTGACTTACGGATGGGCTGCTGATACCGCCACGGTCGGTAGTTATTCCAGCCATTATTGCGGATGATGTACGGGCGCTGGTTAGATGATGAGCCGGCGGTCACACGCGGGCGTCCTCCGTCATACCAGCCGGTGCGCATCTGGCTGCGCGGCGCTGCTACAAAAGTCTTCGGGGACTGTTGGATAACCACGGCGGTACTGCTGGTCAGCTCTGGTCAATTGTGAATGTTTGTGAAAGACAACATTGTTTATTTTGACCACCGTATGTAGTTACTGTGAAAAATGTAACAAGTGTTCATCTTGTCTCATTTTGTGCTTGTCTCGCTCATATAGCGTCATTTTGCCAGGAAAATCAAAGGAAAGTCAATATTTAAGATTCATTTCTTTTTCTGTGTCAAACTGTCTTAGAATGACAATCCCACTTTAGAAACATCAATTGTGCATGTTTTTGAAGGACAACATGATTTATTTTGACTTGGTGTTGAGTTACTGTGAAAAATGCAACACGTCTCATTTTGTGCTTGTCTCGCTCGTACAGTTTGAGATTGACAGTGAAATCAGATGAATGTCACTATTTAAAACTCAGCTGTTGTTATGTGTCAAACTGTCTTCGAATGACAATTCCCCTCCCCACCCTCTGCTCTCCTCCTCGACACTTCCATTAAGGCCGTGTGGATATGCTGTTCCTGATTAATTAACCCAATCTCTCTCAGCTCTTCTTCTCTGGGCCGTGGACCATTTTGGTTTACACTCCAGGGTCAGGGCATGTACTGGATCCCAGTCAGGGGAGACAAATGCTGGAAAACATGCCGGTCAGTATTCTTTTGTTCTACAATATTGTATTTATGACATGCAATCTGTACATGTATTGTCAGGCTTGTTTCTCCCACATATCTTTTGCCACATTATTTACAAATCACCATATACACACATTTTTGAAAGAAATATTCCCCTGTCTGGCGCTTTTAAACCCCTCTTATTCGCGCAAGTCGTCCAGCAATCCTTGTCGTTCGAAATAATTCCAAAAATGGCCCTGGAGTGCCCTCTGCTGGATAAAGCCGAGAACAGCACTTTGGTGGCTTGTTTAAAATCCTCTGTCTGTGTGTATATTCTGTGGAACCGTGATAATTGTCATTTGAAATAAACTTTTGTGTCCAATTGGTTGTGTAGAGTGAATATGGGTCCGTTGAATGTGGTTGTGTCCAAGAAATTAACCAAATTGTGATGACCTACGGATTTACATTTTATACAGCGATTATGCTTGTTAAGATGTACAAAAACATTACAAATTCCTCCTCCTCAAATATAAATAAATAAATAAATCAAGTTTTTAATTGCTTGGATGTCGTCTTGTGTATCAGTCTTAGTATAAAGGCTGTCCACATCAATTGTGAATAGAAAAGAGCGGACCTTGTGTGTAAAGTCCGGATCCTGGCATTGGACTCTGTTCTGCGCTGGTGTGTTTGGATTGTTGTTTGACTTACGGATGGGCTGCTGATACCGCCACGGTCGGTAGTTATTCCAGCCATTATTGCGGATGATGTACGGGCGCTGGTTAGATGATGAGCCGGCGGTCACACGCGGGCGTCCTCCGTCATACCAGCCGGTGCGCATCTGGCCGCGCGGCGCTGCTACAAAAGTCTTCGGGGACTGTTGGATGACCACGGCTGGACTGCTGGTCAGCTCTGGTCAATTGTGAATGTTTGTGAAAGACAACATTGTTTATTTTGACCACCGTATGTAGTTACTGTGAAAAATGTAACAAGTGTTCATCTTGTCTCATTTTGTGCTTGTCTCGCTCATATAGCGTCATTTTGCCAGGAAAATCAAAGGAAAGTCAATATTTAAGATTCATTTCTTTTTCTGTGTCAAACTGTCTTAGAATGACAATCCCACTTTAGAAACATCAATTGTGCATGTTTTTGAAGGACAACATGATTTATTTTGACTTGGTGTTGAGTTACTGTGAAAAATGCAACACGTCTCATTTTGTGCTTGTCTCGCTCGTACAGTTTGAGATTGACAGTGAAATCAGATGAATGTCACTATTTAAAACTCAGCTGTTGTTATGTGTCAAACTGTCTTCGAATGACAATTCCCCTCCCCACCCTCTGCTCTCCTCCTCGACACTTCCATTAAGGCCGTGTGGATATGCTGTTCCTGATTAATTAACCCAATCTCTCTCAGCTCTTCTTCTCTGGGCCGTGGACCATTTTGGTTTACACTCCAGGGTCAGGGCATGTACTGGATCCCAGTCAGGGGAGACAAATGCTGGAAAACATGCCGGTCAGTATTCTTTTGTTCTACAATATTGTATTTATGACATGCAATCTGTACATGTATTGTCAGGCTTGTTTCTCCCACATATCTTTTGCCACATTATTTACAAATCACCATATACACACATTTTTGAAAGAAATATTCCCCTGTCTGGCGCTTTTAAACCCCTCTTATTCGCGCAAGTCGTCCAGCAATCCTTGTCGTTCGAAATAATTCCAAAAATGGCCCTGGAGTGCCCTCTGCTGGATAAAGCCGAGAACAGCACTTTGGTGGCTTGTTTAAAATCCTCTGTCTGTGTGTATATTCTGTGGAACCGTGATAATTGTCATTTGAAATAAACTTTTGTGTCCAATTGGTTGTGTAGAGTGAATATGGGTCCGTTGAATGTGGTTGTGTCCAAGAAATTAACCAAATTGTGATGACCTACGGATTTACATTTTATACAGCGATTATGCTTGTTAAGATGTACAAAAACATTACAAATTCCTCCTCCTCAAATATAAATAAATAAATAAATCAAGTTTTTAATTGTTTGGATGTCGTCTTGTGTATCAGTCTTAGTATAAAGGCTGTCCACATCAATTGTGAATAGAAAAGAGCGGACCTTGTGTGTAAAGTCCGGATCCTGGCATTGGACTCTGTTCTGCGCTGGTGTGTTTGGATTGTTGTTTGACTTACGGATGGGCTGCTGATACCGCCACGGTCGGTAGTTATTCCAGCCATTATTGCGGATGATGTACGGGCGCTGGTTAGATGATGAGCCGGCGGTCACACGCGGGCGTCCTCCGTCATACCAGCCGGTGCGCATCTGGCCGCGCGGCGCTGCTACAAAAGTCTTCGGGGACTGTTGGATGACCGCGGCTGGACTGCTGGTCAGCTCTGGTCAATTGTGAATGTTTGTGAAAGACAACATTGTTTATTTTGACCACCGTATGTAGTTACTGTGAAAAATGTAACAAGTGTTCATCTTGTCTCATTTTGTGCTTGTCTCGCTCATATAGCGTCATTTTGCCAGGAAAATCAAAGGAAAGTCAATATTTAAGATTCATTTCTTTTTCTGTGTCAAACTGTCTTAGAATGACAATCCCACTTTAGAAACATCAATTGTGCATGTTTTTGAAGGACAACATGATTTATTTTGACTTGGTGTTGAGTTACTGTGAAAAATGCAACACGTCTCATTTTGTGCTTGTCTCGCTCGTACAGTTTGAGATTGACAGTGAAATCAGATGAATGTCACTATTTAAAACTCAGCTGTTGTTATGTGTCAAACTGTCTTCGAATGACAATTCCCCTCCCCACCCTCTGCTCTCCTCCTCGACACTTTCATTAAGGCCGTGTGGATATGCTGTTCCTGATTAATTAACCCAATCTCTCTCAGCTCTTCTTCTCTGGGCCGTGGACCATTTTGGTTTACACTCCAGGGTCAGGGCATGTACTGGATCCCAGTCAGGGGAGACAAATGCTGGAAAACATGCCGGTCAGTATTCTTTTGTTCTACAATATTGTATTTATGACATGCAATCTGTACATGTATTGTCAGGCTTGTTTCTCCCACATATCTTTTGCCACATTATTTACAAATCACCATATACACACATTTTTGAAAGAAATATTCCCCTGTCTGGCGCTTTTAAACCCCTCTTATTCGCGCAAGTCGTCCAGCAATCCTTGTCGTTCGAAATAATTCCAAAAATGGCCCTGGAGTGCCCTCTGCTGGATAAAGCCGAGAACAGCACTTTGGTGGCTTGTTTAAAATCCTCTGTCTGTGTGTATATTCTGTGGAACCGTGATAATTGTCATTTGAAATAAACTTTTGTGTCCAATTGGTTGTGTAGAGTGAATATGGGTCCGTTGAATGTGGTTGTGTCCAAGAAATTAACCAAATTGTGATGACCTACGGATTTACATTTTATACAGCGATTATGCTTGTTAAGATGTACAAAAACATTACAAATTCCTCCTCCTCAAATATAAATAAATAAATAAATCAAGTTTTTAATTGCTTGGATGTCGTCTTGTGTATCAGTCTTAGTATAAAGGCTGTCCACATCAATTGTGAATAGAAAAGAGCGGACCTTGTGTGTAAAGTCCGGATCCTGGCATTGGACTCTGTTCTGCGCTGGTGTGTTTGGATTGTTGTTTGACTTACGGATGGGCTGCTGATACCGCCACGGTCGGTAGTTATTCCAGCCATTATTGCGGATGATGTACGGGCGCTGGTTAGATGATGAGCCGGCGGTCACACGCGGGCGTCCTCCGTCATACCAGCCGGTGCGCATCTGGCCGCGCGGCGCTGCTACAAAAGTCTTCGGGGACTGTTGGATGACCACGGCTGGACTGCTGGTCAGCTCTGGTCAATTGTGAATGTTTGTGAAAGACAACATTGTTTATTTTGACCACCGTATGTAGTTACTGTGAAAAATGTAACAAGTGTTCATCTTGTCTCATTTTGTGCTTGTCTCGCTCATATAGCGTCATTTTGCCAGGAAAATCAAAGGAAAGTCAATATTTAAGATTCATTTCTTTTTCTGTGTCAAACTGTCTTAGAATGACAATCCCACTTTAGAAACATCAATTGTGCATGTTTTTGAAGGACAACATGATTTATTTTGACTTGGTGTTGAGTTACTGTGAAAAATGCAACACGTCTCATTTTGTGCTTGTCTCGCTCGTACAGTTTGAGATTGACAGTGAAATCAGATGAATGTCACTATTTAAAACTCAGCTGTTGTTATGTGTCAAACTGTCTTCGAATGACAATTCCCCTCCCCACCCTCTGCTCTCCTCCTCGACACTTCCATTAAGGCCGTGTGGATATGCTGTTCCTGATTAATTAACCCAATCTCTCTCAGCTCTTCTTCTCTGGGCCGTGGACCATTTTGGTTTACACTCCAGGGTCAGGGCATGTACTGGATCCCAGTCAGGGGAGACAAATGCTGGAAAACATGCCGGTCAGTATTCTTTTGTTCTACAATATTGTATTTATGACATGCAATCTGTACATGTATTGTCAGGCTTGTTTCTCCCACATATCTTTTGCCACATTATTTACAAATCACCATATACACACATTTTTGAAAGAAATATTCCCCTGTCTGGCGCTTTTAAACCCCTCTTATTCGCGCAAGTCGTCCAGCAATCCTTGTCGTTCGAAATAATTCCAAAAATGGCCCTGGAGTGCCCTCTGCTGGATAAAGCCGAGAACAGCACTTTGGTGGCTTGTTTAAAATCCTCTGTCTGTGTGTATATTCTGTGGAACCGTGATAATTGTCATTTGAAATAAACTTTTGTGTCCAATTGGTTGTGTAGAGTGAATATGGGTCCGTTGAATGTGGTTGTGTCCAAGAAATTAACCAAATTGTGATGACCTACGGATTTACATTTTATACAGCGATTATGCTTGTTAAGATGTACAAAAACATTACAAATTCCTCCTCCTCAAATATAAATAAATAAATAAATCAAGTTTTTAATTGTTTGGATGTCGTCTTGTGTATCAGTCTTAGTATAAAGGCTGTCCACATCAATTGTGAATAGAAAAGAGCGGACCTTGTGTGTAAAGTCCGGATCCTGGCATTGGACTCTGTTCTGCGCTGGTGTGTTTGGATTGTTGTTTGACTTACGGATGGGCTGCTGATACCGCCACGGTCGGTAGTTATTCCAGCCATTATTGCGGATGATGTACGGGCGCTGGTTAGATGATGAGCCGGCGGTCACACGCGGGCGTCCTCCGTCATACCAGCCGGTGCGCATCTGGCCGCGCGGCGCTGCTACAAAAGTCTTCGGGGACTGTTGGATGACCGCGGCTGGACTGCTGGTCAGCTCTGGTCAATTGTGAATGTTTGTGAAAGACAACATTGTTTATTTTGACCACCGTATGTAGTTACTGTGAAAAATGTAACAAGTGTTCATCTTGTCTCATTTTGTGCTTGTCTCGCTCATATAGCGTCATTTTGCCAGGAAAATCAAAGGAAAGTCAATATTTAAGATTCATTTCTTTTTCTGTGTCAAACTGTCTTAGAATGACAATCCCACTTTAGAAACATCAATTGTGCATGTTTTTGAAGGACAACATGATTTATTTTGACTTGGTGTTGAGTTACTGTGAAAAATGCAACACGTCTCATTTTGTGCTTGTCTCGCTCGTACAGTTTGAGATTGACAGTGAAATCAGATGAATGTCACTATTTAAAACTCAGCTGTTGTTATGTGTCAAACTGTCTTCGAATGACAATTCCCCTCCCCACCCTCTGCTCTCCTCCTCGACACTTTCATTAAGGCCGTGTGGATATGCTGTTCCTGATTAATTAACCCAATCTCTCTCAGCTCTTCTTCTCTGGGCCGTGGACCATTTTGGTTTACACTCCAGGGTCAGGGCATGTACTGGATCCCAGTCAGGGGAGACAAATGCTGGAAAACATGCCGGTCAGTATTCTTTTGTTCTACAATATTGTATTTATGACATGCAATCTGTACATGTATTGTCAGGCTTGTTTCTCCCACATATCTTTTGCCACATTATTTACAAATCACCATATACACACATTTTTGAAAGAAATATTCCCCTGTCTGGCGCTTTTAAACCCCTCTTATTCGCGCAAGTCGTCCAGCAATCCTTGTCGTTCGAAATAATTCCAAAAATGGCCCTGGAGTGCCCTCTGCTGGATAAAGCCGAGAACAGCACTTTGGTGGCTTGTTTAAAATCCTTTGTCTGTGTGTATATTCTGTGGAACCGTGATAATTGTCATTTGAAATAAACTTTTGTGTCCAATTGGTTGTGTAGAGTGAATATGGGTCCGTTGAATGTGGTTGTGTCCAAGAAATTAACCAAATTGTGATGACCTACGGATTTACATTTTATACAGCGATTATGCTTGTTAAGATGTACAAAAACATTACAAATTCCTCCTCCTCAAATATAAATAAATAAATAAATCAAGTTTTTAATTGCTTGGATGTCGTCTTGTGTATCAGTCTTAGTATAAAGGCTGTCCACATCAATTGTGAATAGAAAAGAGCGGACCTTGTGTGTAAAGTCCGGATCCTGGCATTGGACTCTGTTCTGCGCTGGTGTGTTTGGATTGTTGTTTGACTTACGGATGGGCTGCTGATACCGCCACGGTCGGTAGTTATTCCAGCCATTATTGCGGATGATGTACGGGCGCTGGTTAGATGATGAGCCGGCGGTCACACGCGGGCGTCCTCCGTCATACCAGCCGGTGCGCATCTGGCCGCGCGGCGCTGCTACAAAAGTCTTCGGGGACTGTTGGATGACCGCGGCTGGACTGCTGGTCAGCTCTGGTCAATTGTGAATGTTTGTGAAAGACAACATTGTTTATTTTGACCACCGTATGTAGTTACTGTGAAAAATGTAACAAGTGTTCATCTTGTCTCATTTTGTGCTTGTCTCGCTCATATAGCGTCATTTTGCCAGGAAAATCAAAGGAAAGTCAATATTTAAGATTCATTTCTTTTTCTGTGTCAAACTGTCTTAGAATGACAATCCCACTTTAGAAACATCAATTGTGCATGTTTTTGAAGGACAACATGATTTATTTTGACTTGGTGTTGAGTTACTGTGAAAAATGCAACACGTCTCATTTTGTGCTTGTCTCGCTCGTACAGTTTGAGATTGACAGTGAAATCAGATGAATGTCACTATTTAAAACTCAGCTGTTGTTATGTGTCAAACTGTCTTCGAATGACAATTCCCCTCCCCACCCTCTGCTCTCCTCCTCGACACTTTCATTAAGGCCGTGTGGATATGCTGTTCCTGATTAATTAACCCAATCTCTCTCAGCTCTTCTTCTCTGGGCCGTGGACCATTTTGGTTTACACTCCAGGGTCAGGGCATGTACTGGATCCCAGTCAGGGGAGACAAATGCTGGAAAACATGCCGGTCAGTATTCTTTTGTTCTACAATATTGTATTTATGACATGCAATCTGTACATGTATTGTCAGGCTTGTTTCTCCCACATATCTTTTGCCACATTATTTACAAATCACCATATACACACATTTTTGAAAGAAATATTCCCCTGTCTGGCGCTTTTAAACCCCTCTTATTCGCGCAAGTCGTCCAGCAATCCTTGTCGTTCGAAATAATTCCAAAAATGGCCCTGGAGTGCCCTCTGCTGGATAAAGCCGAGAACAGCACTTTGGTGGCTTGTTTAAAATCCTTTGTCTGTGTGTATATTCTGTGGAACCGTGATAATTGTCATTTGAAATAAACTTTTGTGTCCAATTGGTTGTGTAGAGTGAATATGGGTCCGTTGAATGTGGTTGTGTCCAAGAAATTAACCAAATTGTGATGACCTACGGATTTACATTTTATACAGCGATTATGCTTGTTAAGATGTACAAAAACATTACAAATTCCTCCTCCTCAAATATAAATAAATAAATAAATCAAGTTTTTAATTGCTTGGATGTCGTCTTGTGTATCAGTCTTAGTATAAAGGCTGTCCACATCAATTGTGAATAGAAAAGAGCGGACCTTGTGTGTAAAGTCCGGATCCTGGCATTGGACTCTGTTCTGCGCTGGTGTGTTTGGATTGTTGTTTGACTTACGGATGGGCTGCTGATACCGCCACGGTCGGTAGTTATTCCAGCCATTATTGCGGATGATGTACGGGCGCTGGTTAGATGATGAGCCGGCGGTCACACGCGGGCGTCCTCCGTCATACCAGCCGGTGCGCATCTGGCCGCGCGGCGCTGCTACAAAAGTCTTCGGGGACTGTTGGATAACCACGGCGGGACTGCTGGTCAGCTCTGGTCAATTGTGAATGTTTGTGAAAGACAACATTGTTTATTTTGACCACCGTATGTAGTTACTGTGAAAAATGTAACAAGTGTTCATCTTGTCTCATTTTGTGCTTGTCTCGCTCATATAGCGTCATTTTGCCAGGAAAATCAAAGGAAAGTCAATATTTAAGATTCATTTCTTTTTCTGTGTCAAACTGTCTTAGAATGACAATCCCACTTTAGAAACATCAATTGTGCATGTTTTTGAAGGACAACATGATTTATTTTGACTTGGTGTTGAGTTACTGTGAAAAATGCAACACGTCTCATTTTGTGCTTGTCTCGCTCGTACAGTTTGAGATTGACAGTGAAATCAGATGAATGTCACTATTTAAAACTCAGCTGTTGTTATGTGTCAAACTGTCTTCGAATGACAATTCCCCTCCCCACCCTCTGCTCTCCTCCTCGACACTTCCATTAAGGCCGTGTGGATATGCTGTTCCTGATTAATTAACCCAATCTCTCTCAGCTCTTCTTCTCTGGGCCGTGGACCATTTTGGTTTACACTCCAGGGTCAGGGCATGTACTGGATCCCAGTCAGGGGAGACAAATGCTGGAAAACATGCCGGTCAGTATTCTTTTGTTCTACAATATTGTATTTATGACATGCAATCTGTACATGTATTGTCAGGCTTGTTTCTCCCACATATCTTTTGCCACATTATTTACAAATCACCATATACACACATTTTTGAAAGAAATATTCCCCTGTCTGGCGCTTTTAAACCCCTCTTATTCGCGCAAGTCGTCCAGCAATCCTTGTCGTTCGAAATAATTCCAAAAATGGCCCTGGAGTGCCCTCTGCTGGATAAAGCCGAGAACAGCACTTTGGTGGCTTGTTTAAAATCCTCTGTCTGTGTGTATATTCTGTGGAACCGTGATAATTGTCATTTGAAATAAACTTTTGTGTCCAATTGGTTGTGTAGAGTGAATATGGGTCCGTTGAATGTGGTTGTGTCCAAGAAATTAACCAAATTGTGATGACCTACGGATTTACATTTTATACAGCGATTATGCTTGTTAAGATGTACAAAAACATTACAAATTCCTCCTCCTCAAATATAAATAAATAAATAAATCAAGTTTTTAATTGTTTGGATGTCGTCTTGTGTATCAGTCTTAGTATAAAGGCTGTCCACATCAATTGTGAATAGAAAAGAGCGGACCTTGTGTGTAAAGTCCGGATCCTGGCATTGGACTCTGTTCTGCGCTGGTGTGTTTGGATTGTTGTTTGACTTACGGATGGGCTGCTGATACCGCCACGGTCGGTAGTTATTCCAGCCATTATTGCGGATGATGTACGGGCGCTGGTTAGATGATGAGCCGGCGGTCACACGCGGGCGTCCTCCGTCATACCAGCCGGTGCGCATCTGGCCGCGCGGCGCTGCTACAAAAGTCTTCGGGGACTGTTGGATGACCGCGGCTGGACTGCTGGTCAGCTCTGGTCAATTGTGAATGTTTGTGAAAGACAACATTGTTTATTTTGACCACCGTATGTAGTTACTGTGAAAAATGTAACAAGTGTTCATCTTGTCTCATTTTGTGCTTGTCTCGCTCATATAGCGTCATTTTGCCAGGAAAATCAAAGGAAAGTCAATATTTAAGATTCATTTCTTTTTCTGTGTCAAACTGTCTTAGAATGACAATCCCACTTTAGAAACATCAATTGTGCATGTTTTTGAAGGACAACATGATTTATTTTGACTTGGTGTTGAGTTACTGTGAAAAATGCAACACGTCTCATTTTGTGCTTGTCTCGCTCGTACAGTTTGAGATTGACAGTGAAATCAGATGAATGTCACTATTTAAAACTCAGCTGTTGTTATGTGTCAAACTGTCTTCGAATGACAATTCCCCTCCCCACCCTCTGCTCTCCTCCTCGACACTTTCATTAAGGCCGTGTGGATATGCTGTTCCTGATTAATTAACCCAATCTCTCTCAGCTCTTCTTCTCTGGGCCGTGGACCATTTTGGTTTACACTCCAGGGTCAGGGCATGTACTGGATCCCAGTCAGGGGAGACAAATGCTGGAAAACATGCCGGTCAGTATTCTTTTGTTCTACAATATTGTATTTATGACATGCAATCTGTACATGTATTGTCAGGCTTGTTTCTCCCACATATCTTTTGCCACATTATTTACAAATCACCATATACACACATTTTTGAAAGAAATATTCCCCTGTCTGGCGCTTTTAAACCCCTCTTATTCGCGCAAGTCGTCCAGCAATCCTTGTCGTTCGAAATAATTCCAAAAATGGCCCTGGAGTGCCCTCTGCTGGATAAAGCCGAGAACAGCACTTTGGTGGCTTGTTTAAAATCCTTTGTCTGTGTGTATATTCTGTGGAACCGTGATAATTGTCATTTGAAATAAACTTTTGTGTCCAATTGGTTGTGTAGAGTGAATATGGGTCCGTTGAATGTGGTTGTGTCCAAGAAATTAACCAAATTGTGATGACCTACGGATTTACATTTTATACAGCGATTATGCTTGTTAAGATGTACAAAAACATTACAAATTCCTCCTCCTCAAATATAAATAAATAAATAAATCAAGTTTTTAATTGCTTGGATGTCGTCTTGTGTATCAGTCTTAGTATAAAGGCTGTCCACATCAATTGTGAATAGAAAAGAGCGGACCTTGTGTGTAAAGTCCGGATCCTGGCATTGGACTCTGTTCTGCGCTGGTGTGTTTGGATTGTTGTTTGACTTACGGATGGGCTGCTGATACCGCCACGGTCGGTAGTTATTCCAGCCATTATTGCGGATGATGTACGGGCGCTGGTTAGATGATGAGCCGGCGGTCACACGCGGGCGTCCTCCGTCATACCAGCCGGTGCGCATCTGGCCGCGCGGCGCTGCTACAAAAGTCTTCGGGGACTGTTGGATAACCACGGCGGGACTGCTGGTCAGCTCTGGTCAATTGTGAATGTTTGTGAAAGACAACATTGTTTATTTTGACCACCGTATGTAGTTACTGTGAAAAATGTAACAAGTGTTCATCTTGTCTCATTTTGTGCTTGTCTCGCTCATATAGCGTCATTTTGCCAGGAAAATCAAAGGAAAGTCAATATTTAAGATTCATTTCTTTTTCTGTGTCAAACTGTCTTAGAATGACAATCCCACTTTAGAAACATCAATTGTGCATGTTTTTGAAGGACAACATGATTTATTTTGACTTGGTGTTGAGTTACTGTGAAAAATGCAACACGTCTCATTTTGTGCTTGTCTCGCTCGTACAGTTTGAGATTGACAGTGAAATCAGATGAATGTCACTATTTAAAACTCAGCTGTTGTTATGTGTCAAACTGTCTTCGAATGACAATTCCCCTCCCCACCCTCTGCTCTCCTCCTCGACACTTTCATTAAGGCCGTGTGGATATGCTGTTCCTGATTAATTAACCCAATCTCTCTCAGCTCTTCTTCTCTGGGCCGTGGACCATTTTGGTTTACACTCCAGGGTCAGGGCATGTACTGGATCCCAGTCAGGGGAGACAAATGCTGGAAAACATGCCGGTCAGTATTCTTTTGTTCTACAATATTGTATTTATGACATGCAATCTGTACATGTATTGTCAGGCTTGTTTCTCCCACATATCTTTTGCCACATTATTTACAAATCACCATATACACACATTTTTGAAAGAAATATTCCCCTGTCTGGCGCTTTTAAACCCCTCTTATTCGCGCAAGTCGTCCAGCAATCCTTGTCGTTCGAAATAATTCCAAAAATGGCCCTGGAGTGCCCTCTGCTGGATAAAGCCGAGAACAGCACTTTGGTGGCTTGTTTAAAATCCTCTGTCTGTGTGTATATTCTGTGGAACCGTGATAATTGTCATTTGAAATAAACTTTTGTGTCCAATTGGTTGTGTAGAGTGAATATGGGTCCGTTGAATGTGGTTGTGTCCAAGAAATTAACCAAATTGTGATGACCTACGGATTTACATTTTATACAGCGATTATGCTTGTTAAGATGTACAAAAACATTACAAATTCCTCCTCCTCAAATATAAATAAATAAATAAATCAAGTTTTTAATTGTTTGGATGTCGTCTTGTGTATCAGTCTTAGTATAAAGGCTGTCCACATCAATTGTGAATAGAAAAGAGCGGACCTTGTGTGTAAAGTCCGGATCCTGGCATTGGACTCTGTTCTGCGCTGGTGTGTTTGGATTGTTGTTTGACTTACGGATGGGCTGCTGATACCGCCACGGTCGGTAGTTATTCCAGCCATTATTGCGGATGATGTACGGGCGCTGGTTAGATGATGAGCCGGCGGTCACACGCGGGCGTCCTCCGTCATACCAGCCGGTGCGCATCTGGCCGCGCGGCGCTGCTACAAAAGTCTTCGGGGACTGTTGGATAACCACGGCGGGACTGCTGGTCAGCTCTGGTCAATTGTGAATGTTTGTGAAAGACAACATTGTTTATTTTGACCACCGTATGTAGTTACTGTGAAAAATGTAACAAGTGTTCATCTTGTCTCATTTTGTGCTTGTCTCGCTCATATAGCGTCATTTTGCCAGGAAAATCAAAGGAAAGTCAATATTTAAGATTCATTTCTTTTTCTGTGTCAAACTGTCTTAGAATGACAATCCCACTTTAGAAACATCAATTGTGCATGTTTTTGAAGGACAACATGATTTATTTTGACTTGGTGTTGAGTTACTGTGAAAAATGCAACACGTCTCATTTTGTGCTTGTCTCGCTCGTACAGTTTGAGATTGACAGTGAAATCAGATGAATGTCACTATTTAAAACTCAGCTGTTGTTATGTGTCAAACTGTCTTCGAATGACAATTCCCCTCCCCACCCTCTGCTCTCCTCCTCGACACTTTCATTAAGGCCGTGTGGATATGCTGTTCCTGATTAATTAACCCAATCTCTCTCAGCTCTTCTTCTCTGGGCCGTGGACCATTTTGGTTTACACTCCAGGGTCAGGGCATGTACTGGATCCCAGTCAGGGGAGACAAATGCTGGAAAACATGCCGGTCAGTATTCTTTTGTTCTACAATATTGTATTTATGACATGCAATCTGTACATGTATTGTCAGGCTTGTTTCTCCCACATATCTTTTGCCACATTATTTACAAATCACCATATACACACATTTTTGAAAGAAATATTCCCCTGTCTGGCGCTTTTAAACCCCTCTTATTCGCGCAAGTCGTCCAGCAATCCTTGTCGTTCGAAATAATTCCAAAAATGGCCCTGGAGTGCCCTCTGCTGGATAAAGCCGAGAACAGCACTTTGGTGGCTTGTTTAAAATCCTCTGTCTGTGTGTATATTCTGTGGAACCGTGATAATTGTCATTTGAAATAAACTTTTGTGTCCAATTGGTTGTGTAGAGTGAATATGGGTCCGTTGAATGTGGTTGTGTCCAAGAAATTAACCAAATTGTGATGACCTACGGATTTACATTTTATACAGCGATTATGCTTGTTAAGATGTACAAAAACATTACAAATTCCTCCTCCTCAAATATAAATAAATAAATAAATCAAGTTTTTAATTGCTTGGATGTCGTCTTGTGTATCAGTCTTAGTATAAAGGCTGTCCACATCAATTGTGAATAGAAAAGAGCGGACCTTGTGTGTAAAGTCCGGATCCTGGCATTGGACTCTGTTCTGCGCTGGTGTGTTTGGATTGTTGTTTGACTTACGGATGGGCTGCTGATACCGCCACGGTCGGTAGTTATTCCAGCCATTATTGCGGATGATGTACGGGCGCTGGTTAGATGATGAGCCGGCGGTCACACGCGGGCGTCCTCCGTCATACCAGCCGGTGCGCATCTGGCCGCGCGGCGCTGCTACAAAAGTCTTCGGGGACTGTTGGATAACCACGGCGGGACTGCTGGTCAGCTCTGGTCAATTGTGAATGTTTGTGAAAGACAACATTGTTTATTTTGACCACCGTATGTAGTTACTGTGAAAAATGTAACAAGTGTTCATCTTGTCTCATTTTGTGCTTGTCTCGCTCATATAGCGTCATTTTGCCAGGAAAATCAAAGGAAAGTCAATATTTAAGATTCATTTCTTTTTCTGTGTCAAACTGTCTTAGAATGACAATCCCACTTTAGAAACATCAATTGTGCATGTTTTTGAAGGACAACATGATTTATTTTGACTTGGTGTTGAGTTACTGTGAAAAATGCAACACGTCTCATTTTGTGCTTGTCTCGCTCGTACAGTTTGAGATTGACAGTGAAATCAGATGAATGTCACTATTTAAAACTCAGCTGTTGTTATGTGTCAAACTGTCTTCGAATGACAATTCCCCTCCCCACCCTCTGCTCTCCTCCTCGACACTTTCATTAAGGCCGTGTGGATATGCTGTTCCTGATTAATTAACCCAATCTCTCTCAGCTCTTCTTCTCTGGGCCGTGGACCATTTTGGTTTACACTCCAGGGTCAGGGCATGTACTGGATCCCAGTCAGGGGAGACAAATGCTGGAAAACATGCCGGTCAGTATTCTTTTGTTCTACAATATTGTATTTATGACATGCAATCTGTACATGTATTGTCAGGCTTGTTTCTCCCACATATCTTTTGCCACATTATTTACAAATCACCATATACACACATTTTTGAAAGAAATATTCCCCTGTCTGGCGCTTTTAAACCCCTCTTATTCGCGCAAGTCGTCCAGCAATCCTTGTCGTTCGAAATAATTCCAA
>NW_027482032.1:37500-40875 GCF_051107435.1 Chaetodon auriga | reverse complement strand
CGGGGCCCGGAGGCCGGCAGACCCCTCCTGTCCGCCCCACGCACCGAGCCTGAGGGGCGGGCATCGACGGCCGGGCGCCTCGGGCCTCTCCTCTGGAGGCCCCTGTTTCCGAAAAGCTGGTTTCTGAAATCGTGCGCAGACTCGCTTGGGAAGGCGGGTAAAAGCGCGCGCCTTTCGGAGAGAAGGGGGTACCCAAAGCGGTTGGATTTCAACCGCTTTGGGGCCTTCTCTCCGAAAACGACTTTTGTCGTTTTTCCTTCCCCGCTCCTTCTGTACTTTATCTTTTTTGACGTTTTGTCATCGGGGACGTGGCGAAAAATGTAGAAAATGAAAGAAATGTAGAAAATACGCAAGACGCGCTTGGCTTTGGCCTGCGCTTTTCGCCTTCTCTCTGAAAATGACAAAGCGGTTGGATTTCAACCGCTTTGGCCTGCTTTTCGCCTTCTCTCCGAGATTGACTTTGTCATATTTTTCTCCCCCCACTTCTTCTTCTTGTCGTTTTGGTTTTATGCCCCTGGTACTCTGCTCTCATCCCCGTGCCCTTGGTACTCTGCTCTCATCCCCGTGCCCCTGGTACTCTGCTCTCATCCCCGTGCCCCTGGTACTCTGCTCTCATCCCCGTGCCCCTGGTACTCTGCTCTCATCCCCGTGCCCCTGGTACTCTGCTCTCATCCCCGTGCCCTTGGTACTCTGCTCTCATCCCCGTGCCCCTGGTACTCTGCTCTCATCCCCGTGCCCCTGGTACTCTGCTCTCATCCCCGTGCCCCTGGTACTCTGCTCTCATCCCCGTGCCCCTGGTACTCTGCTCTCATCCCCGTGCCCTTGGTACTCTGCTCTCATCCCCGTGCCCCTGGTACTCTGCTCTCATCCCCGTGCCCCTGGTACTCTGCTCTCATCCCCGTGCCCCTGGTACTCCTCTCTCTCTCTCTCTCTCTCTCTCTCTCTCTCTCTCTCTCTCTTTCTCTCCCTCTCTCTCATAGACATAGCTCACCTGCCTGACCCCCTCGTCTTTTCACAGCCACAGGGAGGCTTCCATCCTTACCAGGCCTGACCCCCCCTCATCTGCTCACAGCCGTGGGGAGGCTTCCAGCCTTTTCCAGGCCCCCAGCATGAGGAGCAGGGCTGGGTGCTGGCTCCAAGCCTGAACCCCTCGTCGTCTTCTAGCAGCCACAGGGAGGCGTCTGGCCTTTCCAGGCCCCCCAGCCTGCTACTCGTGCTGGGGGCTGGCTCCAGGCCTGACCCCCTCATCTTCTCACAGCCACGGGGAGGCTTCCAGCCTTTCCAGGCCCCCAGCACGAGGAGCAGGCTGGGTGCCGGCTCCAGCCCTGACCCTCTCCTCTTCTTCTAGCAGCCACAGGGAGGCGTCTGGCCTTTCCAGGCCCCCCAGCCTGCTACTCGTGCTAGTGGCTGGCTCCAGGCCTGACCCCCTCACCTTCTCACAGCCACGGGGAGGCTTCCAGCCTTTCCAGGCCCCCAGCACGAGGAGCAGGCTGGGTGCCGGCTTCAGCCCTGACCCCCTCCTCTTCTTCTAGCAGCCACAGGGAGGCGTCTGGCCGTTCCAGGCCCCCCAGCCTGCTACTCGTGCTGGGTGCTGGCTCCAGCCCTGACCCCCTCCTCTTCTTCTAGCAGCCACAGGCAGGCGTCTGGCCTTTCCAGGCCCCCCTAGCCTGCTACTCGTACTGGGTGCTGGCTCCAGCCCTGACCCCCTCGTCGTCTTATAGCAGCCACAGGGAGGCGTCTGGCCTTTCCAGGCCCCCCAGCCTGCTACTCGTGCTGGGCGCTGGCTCCAGCCCTGACCCCCTCCTCTTCTTCTAGCAGCCACAGGCAGGCGTCTGGCCTTTCCAGGCCCCCCAGCCTGCTACTCGTGCTGGGGGCTGGCTCCAGGCCTGACCCCCTCATCTTCTCACAGCCACGGGGAGGCTTCCAGCCTTTCCAGGCCCCCAGCACGAGGAGCAGGCTGGGTGCCGGCTCCAGCCCTGACCCCCTCCTCTTCTTCTAGCAGCCACAGGCAGGCGTCTGGCCTTTCCAGGCCCCCCAGCCTGCTACTCGTGCTGGGTGCTGGCTCCAGCCCTGACCCCCTCCTCTTCTTCTAGCAGCCACAGGCAGGCGTCTGGCCTTTCCAGGCCCCCCAGCCTGCTACTCGTGCTGGTTGCTGGCTCCAGCCCTGACCCCCTCCTCTTATTCTAGCAGCCACAGGCAGGCGTCTGGCCTTTCCAGGCCCACCAGCCTGCTACTCGTGCTGGGGGCTGGCTCCAGGCCTGACCCCCTCATCTTCTCACAGCCATGGGGAGGCTTCCAGCCTTTCCAGGCCCCCAGCACGAGGAGCAGGCTGGGTGCCGGCTCCAGCCCTGACCCCCTCATCTTCTCACAGCCATGGGGAGGCTTCCAGCCTTTCCAGGCCCCCAGCACGAGGAGCAGGCTGGGTGCCGGCTCCAGCCCTGACCCCCTCCTCTTCTCACAGCCACGGGGAGGCTTCCAGCCTTTCCAGGCCCCCAGCACGAGGAGCAGGCTGGGTGCCGGCTCCAGCCCTGACCCCCTCCTCTTCTTCTAGCAGCCACAGGCAGGCGTCTGGCCTTTCCAGGCCCCCCAGCCTGCTACTCGTGCTGGGTGCTGGCTCCAGCCCTGACCCCCTCCTCTTCTTCTAGCAACCACAGGCAGGCGTCTGGCCTTTCCAGGCCCCCCAGCCTGCTACTCGTGCTGGGTGCTGGCTCCATCCCTGACCCCCTCCTCTTCTTCTAGCAGCCACAGGGAGTCTTCTGGCCTTTCCAGGCCCCCCAGCCTGCTACTCGTGCTGGGTGCTGGCTCCAGCCCTGACCCCCTCGTCTTCTTCTAGCAGCCACAGGGAGGCTTCTGGCCTTTCCAGGCCCCCCAGCCTGCTACTCGTGCTGGGTGCTGGCTCCAGCCCTGACCCCCTCCTCTTCTTCTAGCAGCCACAGGGAGGCTTCTGGCCTTTCCAGGCCCCCCAGCCTGCTTCTCGTGCTGGGTGCTGGCTCCAGCCCTGACCCCCTCGTCTTCTTCTAGCAGCCACAGGGAGGCTTCTGGCCTTTCCAGGCCCCCCAGCCTGCTACTCGTGCTGGGTGCTGGCTCCAGCCCTGAGCCCCTCGTCTTCTTCTAGCAGCCACAGGCAGGCGTCTGGCCTTTCCAGGCCCCCCAGCCTGCTACTCGTACTGGGGGCTGGCTCCAGGCCTGACCCCCTGGCCTTCTCACAGCCGTGGGGAGGCTTCCGGCCTTTTCCAGGCCCCCAGCATGAGGAGCAGGCTGGGTGCTGGCTCCAGGCCTGACCCCCTCGTCTTCTCGCAGCCACGGGGAGGTTTCCAGCCTTTCCAGGACCCCCAGCCTGCTACTCCTGCTGGGGGCTGGCTCCAGGCCTGACCC
>NW_027482032.1:22500-27500 GCF_051107435.1 Chaetodon auriga | reverse complement strand
GTGCGCAGACTCGCTTGGGAAGGCGGGTAAAAGCGCGCGCCGTTCGGAGAGAAGGGGGTGCCCAAAGCAGTTGGATTTCAACCGCTTTGGGGCCCTCACCCCAAAGCGCGGAGAACCGGGGCCCGGAGGCCGGCAGACCCCTCCTGTCCGCCCCACGCACCGAGCCTGAGGGGCGGGCATCGACGGCCGGGCGCCTCGGGCCTCTCCTCTGGAGGCCCCTGTTTCCGAAAAGCTGGTTTCTGAAATCGTGCGCAGACTCGCTTGGGAAGGCGGGTAAAAGCGCGCGCCTTTCGGAGAAAGGGGGTACCCAAAGCGGTTGGATTTCAACCGCTTTGGGGCCTTCTCTCCGAAAACGACTTTTGTCGTTTTTCCTTCCCCGCTCCTTCTGTACTTTATCTTTTTTGACGTTTTGTCATCGGGGACGTGGCGAAAAATGTAGAAAATGAAAGAAATGTAGAAAATACGCAAGACGCGCTTGGCTTTGGCCTGCGCTTTTCGCCTTCTCTCTGAAAATGACAAAGCGGTTGGATTTCAACCGCTTTGGCCTGCTTTTCGCCTTCTCTCCGAGATTGACTTTGTCATATTTTTCTCCCCCCACTTCTTCTTCTTGTCGTTTTGGTTTTATGCCCCTGGTACTCTGCTCTCATCCCCGTGCCCTTGGTACTCTGCTCTCATCCCCGTGCCCCTGGTACTCTGCTCTCATCCCCGTGCCCCTGGTACTCTGCTCTCATCCCCGTGCCCCTGGTACTCTGCTCTCATCCCCGTGCCCCTGGTACTCTGCTCTCATCCCCGTGCCCTTGGTACTCTGCTCTCATCCCCGTGCCCCTGGTACTCTGCTCTCATCCCCGTGCCCCTGGTACTCTGCTCTCATCCCCGTGCCCCTGGTACTCTGCTCTCATCCCCGTGCCCCTGGTACTCTGCTCTCATCCCCGTGCCCTTGGTACTCTGCTCTCATCCCCGTGCCCCTGGTACTCTGCTCTCATCCCCGTGCCCCTGGTACTCTGCTCTCATCCCCGTGCCCCTGGTACTCCTCTCTCTCTCTCTCTCTCTCTCTCTCTCTCTCTCTCTCTCTCTCTTTCTCTCCCTCTCTCTCATAGACATAGCTCACCTGCCTGACCCCCTCGTCTTTTCACAGCCACAGGGAGGCTTCCATCCTTACCAGGCCTGACCCCCCCTCATCTGCTCACAGCCGTGGGGAGGCTTCCAGCCTTTTCCAGGCCCCCAGCATGAGGAGCAGGGCTGGGTGCTGGCTCCAAGCCTGAACCCCTCGTCGTCTTCTAGCAGCCACAGGGAGGCGTCTGGCCTTTCCAGGCCCCCCAGCCTGCTACTCGTGCTGGGGGCTGGCTCCAGGCCTGACCCCCTCATCTTCTCACAGCCACGGGGAGGCTTCCAGCCTTTCCAGGCCCCCAGCACGAGGAGCAGGCTGGGTGCCGGCTCCAGCCCTGACCCTCTCCTCTTCTTCTAGCAGCCACAGGGAGGCGTCTGGCCTTTCCAGGCCCCCCAGCCTGCTACTCGTGCTAGTGGCTGGCTCCAGGCCTGACCCCCTCACCTTCTCACAGCCACGGGGAGGCTTCCAGCCTTTCCAGGCCCCCAGCACGAGGAGCAGGCTGGGTGCCGGCTTCAGCCCTGACCCCCTCCTCTTCTTCTAGCAGCCACAGGGAGGCGTCTGGCCGTTCCAGGCCCCCCAGCCTGCTACTCGTGCTGGGTGCTGGCTCCAGCCCTGACCCCCTCCTCTTCTTCTAGCAGCCACAGGCAGGCGTCTGGCCTTTCCAGGCCCCCCTAGCCTGCTACTCGTACTGGGTGCTGGCTCCAGCCCTGACCCCCTCGTCGTCTTATAGCAGCCACAGGGAGGCGTCTGGCCTTTCCAGGCCCCCCAGCCTGCTACTCGTGCTGGGCGCTGGCTCCAGCCCTGACCCCCTCCTCTTCTTCTAGCAGCCACAGGCAGGCGTCTGGCCTTTCCAGGCCCCCCAGCCTGCTACTCGTGCTGGGGGCTGGCTCCAGGCCTGACCCCCTCATCTTCTCACAGCCACGGGGAGGCTTCCAGCCTTTCCAGGCCCCCAGCACGAGGAGCAGGCTGGGTGCCGGCTCCAGCCCTGACCCCCTCCTCTTCTTCTAGCAGCCACAGGCAGGCGTCTGGCCTTTCCAGGCCCCCCAGCCTGCTACTCGTGCTGGGTGCTGGCTCCAGCCCTGACCCCCTCCTCTTCTTCTAGCAGCCACAGGCAGGCGTCTGGCCTTTCCAGGCCCCCCAGCCTGCTACTCGTGCTGGTTGCTGGCTCCAGCCCTGACCCCCTCCTCTTATTCTAGCAGCCACAGGCAGGCGTCTGGCCTTTCCAGGCCCACCAGCCTGCTACTCGTGCTGGGGGCTGGCTCCAGGCCTGACCCCCTCATCTTCTCACAGCCATGGGGAGGCTTCCAGCCTTTCCAGGCCCCCAGCACGAGGAGCAGGCTGGGTGCCGGCTCCAGCCCTGACCCCCTCATCTTCTCACAGCCATGGGGAGGCTTCCAGCCTTTCCAGGCCCCCAGCACGAGGAGCAGGCTGGGTGCCGGCTCCAGCCCTGACCCCCTCCTCTTCTCACAGCCACGGGGAGGCTTCCAGCCTTTCCAGGCCCCCAGCACGAGGAGCAGGCTGGGTGCCGGCTCCAGCCCTGACCCCCTCCTCTTCTTCTAGCAGCCACAGGCAGGCGTCTGGCCTTTCCAGGCCCCCCAGCCTGCTACTCGTGCTGGGTGCTGGCTCCAGCCCTGACCCCCTCCTCTTCTTCTAGCAACCACAGGCAGGCGTCTGGCCTTTCCAGGCCCCCCAGCCTGCTACTCGTGCTGGGTGCTGGCTCCATCCCTGACCCCCTCCTCTTCTTCTAGCAGCCACAGGGAGTCTTCTGGCCTTTCCAGGCCCCCCAGCCTGCTACTCGTGCTGGGTGCTGGCTCCAGCCCTGACCCCCTCGTCTTCTTCTAGCAGCCACAGGGAGGCTTCTGGCCTTTCCAGGCCCCCCAGCCTGCTACTCGTGCTGGGTGCTGGCTCCAGCCCTGACCCCCTCCTCTTCTTCTAGCAGCCACAGGGAGGCTTCTGGCCTTTCCAGGCCCCCCAGCCTGCTTCTCGTGCTGGGTGCTGGCTCCAGCCCTGACCCCCTCGTCTTCTTCTAGCAGCCACAGGGAGGCTTCTGGCCTTTCCAGGCCCCCCAGCCTGCTACTCGTGCTGGGTGCTGGCTCCAGCCCTGAGCCCCTCGTCTTCTTCTAGCAGCCACAGGCAGGCGTCTGGCCTTTCCAGGCCCCCCAGCCTGCTACTCGTACTGGGGGCTGGCTCCAGGCCTGACCCCCTGGCCTTCTCACAGCCGTGGGGAGGCTTCCGGCCTTTTCCAGGCCCCCAGCATGAGGAGCAGGCTGGGTGCTGGCTCCAGGCCTGACCCCCTCGTCTTCTCGCAGCCACGGGGAGGTTTCCAGCCTTTCCAGGACCCCCAGCCTGCTACTCCTGCTGGGGGCTGGCTCCAGGCCTGACCCCCTGGCCTTCTCACAGCCGTGGGGAGGCTTCCGGCCTTTTCCAGGCATACAGCAACCTCTTTTCCTTTTCTTTATTTCTCACAATTACTTTCTTTTATTTTTGTTTAAAAATTCTCAACCTTTGTATATATTCCACATACTATACTGTGCATACACAGTCCAACCTCCGATTCAGGACGAACGATGCGGTTTTCGTCCCGGCCGTGGCACGCCGGACCAGCTCTATACCCTTCACAGGGCTGGCTCCCAGCCTAACCCTTTTCCTTTCCTCCTGCCTCCACTCTCATTAGCCAGCCAGCCTGCCTGCCTGCCTGCCTTCACCAACCCCAAGGGCTGGCTCCCAGCCTAACTCTTTTCCTTTCCTCCTGCCTCCACTCACATCCGCCAGCCAGCCAGCCTGCCTGCCTGCCTGCCTGCCTGCCTGCCTGCCTGCCTTCACCAACCCCAAGGGCTGGCTCCCAGCCTAACTCTTTTCCTTTCCTCCTGCCTCCACTCACATCCGCCAGCCAGCCAGCCTGCCTGCCTGCCTGCCTGCCTGCCTTCACCAACCCCAAGGGCTGGCTCCCAGCCTAACCCTTTTCCTTTCCTCCTGCCTCCACTCTCATCCGCCAGCCAGCCAGCTAGCCTGCCTGCCTGCCTGCCTGCCTTCACCAACCTCAAGGGCTGGCTCCCAGCCTAACCCTTTTCCTTTCCTCCTGCCTCCACTCTCATTAGCCAGCCAGCCTGCCTGCCTGCCTGCCTTCACCAACCCCAAGGGCTGGCTCCCAGCCTAACTCTTTTCCTTTCCTCCTGCCTCCACTCTCATCCGCCAGCCAGCCAGCTAGCCTGCCTGCCTGCCTTCACCAACCTCAAGGGCTGGCTCCCAGCCTAACCCTTTTCCTTTCCTCCTGCCTCCACTCTCATCCGCCAGCCAGCCAGCCTGCCAGCCTGCCTGCCTGCCTGCCTTCACCAACCTCAAGGGCTGGCTCCCAGCCTAACCCTTTTCCTTTCCTCCTGCCTCCACTCTCATCCGCCAGCCAGCCAGCCTGCCTGCCTGCCTGCCTGGCTGCCTGCCTGCCTGCCTGCCTTCACCAACCCCAAGGGCTGGCTCCCAGCCTAACCCTTTTCCTTTCCTCCTGCCTCCACTCTCATTAGCCAGCCAGCCAGCCAGCCTGCCTGCCTGCCTGCCTGCCTGCCTTCACCAACCCCAAGGGCTGGCTCCCAGCCTAACCCTTTTCCTTTCCTCCTGCCTCCACTCTCATCCGCCAGCCAGCCAGCCTGCCTGCCTGCCTGCCTGCCTGCCTGCCTGCCTGCCTGCCTGCCTGCCTGCCTGCCTGCCTGCCATCACCAACCCCAAGGGCTGGCTCCCAGCCTAACCCTTTTCCTTTCCTCCTGCCTCCACTCTCATTAGCCAGCCAGCCAGCCAGCCAGCCTGCCTGCCTGCCTGCCTTCACCAACCCCAAGGGCTGGCTCCCAGCCTAACCCTTTTCCTTTCCTCCTGCCTCCACTCTCATCCGCCAGCCAGCCAG